>NC_092803.1:52174808-52476058 GCF_040954645.1 Diabrotica undecimpunctata
TATGTTTTTTGTGAGTTTTTGTAACCGATATTTTTTTTGGTATGCGCATATGAATCAGATATTTCAGATCGTTGTTTCTGCATCAAGTTTTCTACATCAAAGCTTGATCTTAAATTCGAAGAAACAAATTTACTGGCTATAACATCAGATTCTAATTCCGCAATTTTTTGTTTTTGTTCTCCTAAAAGTCTTAACAATCGGTCAATTTCCATGTTTAAACTTTGTTCTATAAATGTAAATTTATTTAGGCGATCCATACGTCTTTTTTGTCATCAGTTTTCATTTCCAGCAACATCTACAAATTTTTCTTTTCAAATTTGACAGCTTCCAAGTCGGAAATTAATTCCGTTTTCTCCATCTCGCATACTTCTTTTTCAAACACCCCCGTTTTAATTATATCTTTTCCCTTTTCTTTTATCAAACTTTTTTCTTCTTCTTCTTCTTCTGATGAGCACATCTCTTCTTTTGCGGAATTCCCTATTCTTTTTTTTAATTTTGTTTTCTGCTTTTTCTTCTTTCTCTGTCCTTGCTTCGTTATCAAACTCATTTCTACCGTTTGTTCTTTGTCTTAATCATCATTTTTCCGATTCTCATGTTCCTTGTCCTTTTCCAATATGTCCTGTTCTTGTTCGTTTTCCTCCGTGATTTTTGTCGTGTTATTTTTGAAATCTATCACTACATGTTTTTCTGCCAGTTCGTCCACTTCTACAATCGTTAGAGAGACGGCTATCGCCTTATTCACGGTCTCCTCCACCAATCCTCCCGATCCAAGGACTGCTCCTCCTCCAAACCTCTCGATTCCATCGCTCGTCTAATTCCTTCATTCCTTGAACGTCGAGATCTTCCTCTTTTTCTCCTTCCAGGGGGCTTACATCTTTGAAGTTTTTGGGGCCAACGTTCGGCATTTACAATCGATGTACAAACCATTTTAAACCTCTTCTTTCTATTCTGTTAATGACCGTTTCTGTAGCATTCATGTTATTTCTTATATATTCGTTGGTCTTCCTTTCCAGCCTTGATGTTCTAGCACTTTTTCTCAAATAATCAATTTCAACTGCCAACAATCTTCTCTTCAGGTCTGCATTAATTGTCCATACTTCAGAGCCGTAACCAAGAACTGATTCAACCATGGTTTGCTCTATTCTTTTTTTGTTCCTTTTGAAAATGTTGCAATCCCACCATACGGAGTTCAGATATCCTACAATTTACGTGCCTGATTAATTCGGTGTTTAATTTCGGTTTCTCCCAAGCAGTTCTTATCAATGAGTGCACCTAAATATTTAAATTTTTCCACTTGTTTGATTGCCACGTCGTCGTCTATCAACACTTCAAACCTTGCATCTGAATTGGTAACTAAATATTCTGTTTTCTTCAGGATGACTTGTAACCTCTCATTTTACATATTCGTATAGACGCTTATAGACGCTTTATCATAAATTCTAGATCATGAAAATCTTGAGCTAGAACTACTTGGTCATCCGCAAAGTTCAGGGACAACAATACGTCATTTCCTATGGGGATTCCCATTCCCTGGCAGTTTTTTTTTCAATTTAGGAGGGCTGCCTTAATATATAAATGAAACAGTAAGGGTGACAAACTGGATTCTTGTCTTAGTCCTTTAGTTATTTTTATTGGCTCTGATAGTCTATTTCCGATTTTTAGGTAAGTAGTTGTTATCCCTGTATACTTCTGTGATTATTCCTAAAAGGTTTTGACTAATGCCGAGTTGTTGTAAAGCTTGCCACAATTTAAGTCTTGGAACTGTACCATACGCCTTTTCTAGGTCAATGAAGGCTAGATGGACTTCGGTACCAACCGCTATTCTTTTTTCTATTAATTGTTGGAGTATAAACAAGTAATCAGTGCAAGATCTACCAGGCGTAAATCCACTTTGGTCTAAAACTTTTTCTAAAGTTTTCCCTTTCATGGGAAACTAACTTTCCCATGGTTACTCGGTCAAAGGCCTTTTCGAAGTCGGTAAAATACCGATTGTTCAATATTCCTACATTTTTGAACCATGACCTGCAAACTGAAGAGTGCTTCACCGGATCCAACGTTGTTTCTGAAACCAAATTGTGTTTCACTTAGTTGTACTTCTATTTTGTTGTAAATTCTCGAGTGCAGTATTCATAGGAAAATTTTCAGTACATGACCCATCAGACTGATAGTGTGATGATCGCTACGCTGTTTGGCATTTATTTTTTTTGGTATTATTACAAATGTTGACAGTAGCCAGTCTTTTGGTATATGTCCTGTTTTGTATATTTTATTGAAGAAGCTTAGAAGATAATGTTTACACTTATCGTCGAGTAGTTTGATTATTTTGCTTGGAATTTCATCTGGACCGGCTGCTTTCCTATTCTTTGATAGCTTTATAGCTCTCTCCATTTCATCGAGTGTTATGTTTGGACCAGTCGATAATATATTTTCGATTTGAATTTCTGTTCTATCGACATCAAACAGCTTTCCTAGAGCTTTTTAGAGACAATATTTATCTAAACAACATTATAAAGTTTTTTAACAGCTATAGGCATAAAAGATATTTAAATTAAAATCTAGTTTGTATCCCAAATTACATATTTATATAAATCTTCTTTCATGTTAGTATGTAATTAATATTACATATAACATTTCTTTGTTTTAATATTTATTTTCCATTGTTGTTGTCCATAACCTCAGTGGTTCGGACGACATTAAATACATAAATAAATACATAAATAAAAGAACGGTTTCCCATTTGAAGTCTAATTTTGTAATTGCATTTTATATTCATTATATAGTTAATCAAAAACAGACGCCATAACAAAATCGTTTGAAAGTAATATATATATATATATATATATATATATATATATATATATATATATATATATATATATATATATATATATATATATATATATATATATATATATATATATATATTGTCATACTTTTTCTTTCCCAACCAAAGAAAAATAAATAAAAATATCCATCGGAATAAAATTTTAAGATATCATTATAAACAAAAATGTATATTAGTAATTTAAGATAAGATTTAGTGTAGATAAGAATAAAAAATTTGTTTGGCGACCTTTTTCCGGTTCAAACAAAATTATCAAAAAAACCTTTGTTTAGAATTAGAAGACATTTTACCTGTCTTAGTTAATCTTTTCATTGTTTGTATAGTCGAGTATTAAATGACCATATTCTAATCTTTTGAAATATGTATAAATTGTGTATTGACAAAACCAATTTTAAAGTAAGCTATTTAGTTTTTCTCTGAAACCGAAATTAGGCTTTTCCAAAATCATGGTAAACACAATTTGAGCTTTTGATTGGACGGTCGTTTTTAAATGGGAATTTGTGAGCCGATCAGGAGACCGGAGGAATTAGTTATATTTTGGTCATCGAAAGGAAACAGTCGTTTGTCTCAAGATAGGGTGTGGTTCGTGAGTTTGGATACCGGCGTAACGAAAAGAAGTGAATAGTTTGCAGAAGGAGATAACAAGTAGATTAAAAGAGGTCCTTGTATCTGCCGTGGGCATTTTATAAAGTATATGTGAAAGTATTCTTACGGCATCAAGTTGACAAAAGGAGGGCCTGGTGTCATAAATAAGTAGCTGAGTTTGGAGAAGTGAATCAGATGTTTTTTGTGTAGTCTGCAGGAGGTTTGCAGAGACGTTAAGAAGGAGCCGAGGTGCCAAAGAGGAGAGATGACATCGTTGAGGAGACTGGACTTTTCTGGGTATGTTCCAACATACAACTCAAGAAGAAAATAAGCTGTAAGTGTTTGTACAATTGAATTTTATATCTGTGAAGGATCGGTTTGACATCATGGTCATTAGCATTCAAATTTAAGAACTGAGGTTTTGTTAGGCTAATCAAAAGTTTAAAGTTTTGTTGTTTCTTGGTTCAAGTAAAAAAAAAAAATTTAAGTAAAATTGGTTTTCACGTAATATAAATGTATGTAGCTTTATAATCTTATTATTATAAAAATTTGATTTATTTTCTTGTATGCTGATTGATAAGATAACGACAGAATTTAATAATTGTTTTATTCGTTCATATAAAATAAAGAAACGTAAATCTTTGTAATATAATATATTTGTATTCTTAGCTTTTCTTCTCTCCCGATAAAAGACAACTAGAAAATCTTTTGAATCCATCGAACACAGGTAATATAAGGATTATTTTACTTTTGATAACAAATAAATTATAATTCTTTTTTATTGGCTCAATAAACTAAGATTAAAGTCAAAATAAACAATCATAATAATATATATGATATTATTGGCCATTAAAGAGCCCCTACACTTATTTTCTAAATAATTGTACCAAGTTTTTTTAACGTTTAATAAAACTTTACTACTTGCAGGTCTTAAAACCATATTTGTTAATCGATAGATTTACCTACTTTTAATAAACATTAATTTAAACTCTTCGTCCCTTTACTTGTCAGAAAGTTACGTCGTTAAGACTCTAAATGCATTTATTTCTCCCTTTTTTGTCGTCATTATATTTCAAGTGGTCGTTGCCCGAGAGAAGGGTAAAACTTTTCTCATCATCCCCGAGAGCTACAACTCTAATTCACTACTTTGCCAGCAAAAGTCGCTACTCTCGACTGCGGCCAGATAAACTTTCCCGCAAAATACTATAAACATGTAGCTGAACAGCACATATTTTAAGGCTCTTCATTGCCAGCCAACTAGAAACTTGTTACAATTTTTAGTTTGCATAGCTTTCGACTTTATTTCTCAAACTATTAATTACTTTATGGAGTACGCTTACCTCCAAGGTTACGTTAGAGAATAAGATCTTATCCTAACTTTAGGAGAAGTTTTATGTACGCCTAATAAACATATTTACAATGAACTTTATATGGCTCATAAAATAGAGGAGGTATTTACAATTTAATGCTAAATGTCTTTAAAATATTTGAGTATAATAAGAATATCATAAAAAAAATAAAGAGCGTTTTTTTTTGGGTTCGATTTTTGGTTGTTTGAATTGTTAGATAGGCTGACAAAAAATTGTATGTGGGACAGTTATTTGATGGATTTGTCATTTACCTCTTGTGGCGCAACTTTAAAAATTTATCTTAAAAGGCAACTTTAACGACATTGGACTATTAGGACTCCAGTCAGTAAAGAAAAAAAACTGAAAAAATCTTATACATTTATTTAAACGTTCTAAAACGTATATGAGGGGCAGCTCATGAAAAATCCGCGAAACGTACAGCTTTGTTTGTTTTTAACAATCTTCAAAAGTGAAAAAAGTAGTTTTTTGACTAAAAACAATTTATTGTACATTCTAAAGAAACAAAAATTTTAATAAAAGGTGTAGATTATACAAAGCTCTTTATTTTGAGAGTTCCCAAAATAAAATACATAAACAATCGACCGAGATAATTATAAAAAACTAGTAATTTTGCCCGTCGCATCCGAGCATCCAATTAATTGTTATCTACAGTCAGTCAATAAATTTTTAGGATAATAAACTTTTTGCATATAATCCAAGTAAATATAAAATATGATCTGTTGCACTTTTGACCTGACATCATATTTTTTTACTTTACCTTATATATATATATATATATTTATATATATATATATATATATATATATATATATATATATATATATATATATATATATATATATATACATACGAAGTAACAAGAAGTCCAGAGACCTTTCTCTGATAGCAAATTTGGTGAACCGCAAATTCAAAGCCTCTTACTAGAGACTTTTAACGACGCTAGAAGTACCCTTTTAATTCGACATGCATTTACGATTCACCTTTGAAAATTACAATTTTTTTCGCTGTTTACGTAGAGAAAGACGCAATCTTTTACTTTCATTTAAACATCTTGTTAATTGATTTGCTCTGCTAACCGCAAATCTAAAAATACTGTGAAACTTATAGATATAGGAAGTATAATCGATTTTGATAATTGGTGGCCTCACATATACAAGAAGAGAGTTTGTTCAACTGAGAGTGCTGCTCTCTCATGGAGAGAGTGAGAATATTTCAATACGTCAAAGTATCATTACTTTGAATATTTTTCTGACAACAAGGGTAATATTATAACATCGGAGTTTATTCATACACTCAATGCTGATGATAATTTTAATTACTACTATAGTAATTTCAATGTTAGTAAAGTTGACTCACAAACCATTCACCTTCCTAAAGCCCAAGCTTATACTTCTCGAATGCTACCTTTAAAGAAACAAAAAATTGAGGACCTTAAGTAAGCTGTAAAGTATGTTATCCATAAATTTGAGGATTTCTATGTAGATATTATAAATTTTTTAGAGCAGAATCATTAGAATATAAGTGTTGATAGTAACTTGTAACAATGTTTAGTCTTTTAGCAATATATGCTGTGTTATAATGGGTTATAATGAGGAAACATGAAAATAAATTTTTTAATGGAGTGAGTCTGTAATTTTATTGCAGAAAGGTACCTAAGTACATGAAAAACACAAATTAAGATTTTTTTTTATAAACGAACAATATTATTTAATTGGAAATTATTAGTTCTAATCTACTTATACAGATGTAGATGTAGAGATGTAGAAAAAATTATCATGGTACAAAACTAAGGATAATATAAACTATAATGTATATATATATATATATATATATATATATATATATATATATATATATATATAACTATATATATATATATATCTATATATATATATATATATATATATATATATAAGAGTAAGAAAAAAGAAGTACTTGTGACTCGTTTGGAAAAAATATATAAATGTTTTTGATGGGTTGGAGTCAATAAAATGGGGCTATTGGTTAACTATTTAATATCTCGAGCTTTCAATAATTGTGTTTACAATTCTTATCAAGAGCTGCTAAAAAAGACAAAATATCTTACAAAGTTGAACTATAAAGAAAAACATTTTTTGTTAACTCACCAAATAAAATTAGTTTCGTTAATAAAAATTGCTGCAAATACATGTCAAAAAGAATTAATACTAAAATGCCCTTATCTAATAAATTCTTCCCTGAAATTTTAATAATTTTGAAAACATTTTCTTAACAAAAAAATAATTGAATTTATAAATAGTTTATTGGTTTACCACAAGATGGTTTTTTAAAAAACCATCTTGTGCTTTGGCAGAGCATGTAATCGATAACGACCATATTATGGATTTTGATAACATTAAAATTTTATGCAGTGAAAGTAATAAATTTAAAAGGACTTTTTTGGAAATGGTTTGTATTAGCAAAAGTGATAATAGTTTAAACAAAAGATCAGAAATTCAAAACCTAAGCAAAATTTATAATTATATTATTTCGTTATAATTTATATATAAAACTTGAAAAATATCACATTTTTATTTAATTTTCCATATATCTGTTACATTTTTTCAGACATCTATCAATGGTGAATAAATCTTCTTCTTTTTTGTTACTAAACAAAAAAGAATTTTTAAACAAAATTTTATTTTTGACAATATAATTGTCAAAGGTAAACATTTTATGTCGGCATTTATGACATTGAGGCTTATTTGTAATTGGTTGCTACTTTAAACTATTTATAAATTCAATTATTTTTTTGTTAAGAAAATGTTTTCAAAATTATTAAAATTTCAGGGAAGAATTTACTAGATAAGGGCATTTTAGTATTAATTCTTTTTGACATGTATTTGCAGCAATTTTTATTAACGAAACTAATTTTATTTGGTGAGTTAACAAAAAATGTTTTTCTTTATGGTTCAACTTTGTAAGATATTTTGCCTTTTTTAGCAACTCTTGATAAGAATCGTAAACACAATTAAAAGCTCGAGATATTAAACAGTTAACCAATAGCCCCATTTTATTGACTCCAACCCATCAAAAACATTATATATATATATATATATATATATATATATATATATATATATATATATATATATATATATATATATATATATATATATATATATATATATATATATAGATATATATATATATATATAGATATATATATATATATATATATATATATATATATATATATATATATATATATTATATATATCTATATACATATAAATATATTGTATCATCAAGAACATCAAAGAGTCTAGCGAGAAAGATCTTCACAAACAAAGAGTCGAATTTGTTATCAATCGTTTTTAGCCCTATAGGTGTTCTGAGCCTCTATATGCCCCGTACTACTGCTACTGCCTTATCCAGCAGAAATATTAAAGATAAATATTCCAAAAGAATACAGCACATTTATTTCAAAAATTCCTTTATAAAAACTATAATATTAATATTATCATACTTTTTATAAAGGAATTTTTAAATAAATTTATTGTGATACATGGTATAGATACAGCCAACTAGAGGAATTTAGTTTGCTTTTCGATTTTAATAGAGAAAATGGTTATAGTCTGCTTTAAATGCCAGTCAATAACCGTCTTGAAGTATAATTTTCCTCGTCACGATGGATTTGCTTGAAACTTTGGATTTAGGTTCCTCTTACCCTCTACTTCACTTTTGCACTTGATTACAGGTTACATTTTCTTGGAGAGTGAAAAAATATACGTTTAAAATAAGATAAATTAAAAAATTCTAATACACTTTTGTTTTATATATTTTTTTTACTAAGTCAATACTTTTTGAGTTATTTGCGAGTGCAAATGTTTATTTAAAAAAAAACATTTTTAGATGGAAAAAAAAACCCAAAAAGTAAGAATTTTATCAAAAATAATAAATTTTAGCTAAAATGTAGCTTATAAAAAAAGTATACTTATTTATAAAGTCTATACACCCAATAGAAAGTAGATTCTTATTTGTGAAATTGCAAATCGAAAATTTTAACGTAAAATAACCCAAAAACGAAGCACATTTTGGGAAAACCTCATTAAAACTTTCTTAAATTGTTTAGAAAAAGCTTTACTTTGATCTTTTAGAAAAGTTTTTAGCATCAGTATTAAGCGAGTTCCGCCCACACAAAAAAAATCTGCCACCTACCTACAAGATGCGTAAAGTCTGCAAGTAATCACCATAATTTAAACTGTTCACGCAAATAACACAGCAATAGCTTACAGTGTGTACTTTGTATGAGAAACCATCCGGCCAAATATAAGGACTGCAACGTATACAAATAAATACAAAAAGAAAAATTCCCCCAACTTAGGAAAAAACCAGAGGCACATAGAACAGGGATCAAGGAAACTAGCAATCAAACAGTAATCCCCGGTATTTCTTACTAACTGAAATCACAAACCAAAAAAATGATGTTGGCTCAAGCCATTTAACTACAATAATTGCCAAACTGAAAACCTGATAGCAAAACTAATGAAGAGAATGGACACTACGCCTAATCTCCTTACCCTATGATTTCCAAAATGCATAAAAGCAGCACAGACTTAAAATAGCCGTCTGGAACTCAAATAGCCTAACGCAACATATCAAGGAAATCAAATTTATGTTATGCTATGCTCATATCAGAAGCTCATCTAACAGACAAAAATTATATTAAAATTCCAAAATATATTGTTCACTACACAGGATTATCATTAAAGACTGGTTGGCCCACCTTACCTTATCTGCAGTCTACTGTCCTCCTGACCAATCCATTAACGAAAACAACTTTAATAAATACTTTTGTTCTCTTGTAGTATGATAAGTTTCTTAGTTTTAAAGTTAGCATATTAAATTTTTTGGTTTAAAAATTTCTAAAGATGTCCCTGATGTACTTGATATATTGCATCTTGGTTCTACGATTCTAAAACCGAGCTAAAATTGTTCAAGGTTATTTTCAAGATTCCAAGATACGTAGGTCTAACGAATTTTAGCTGATTCCATGGTATGTAGCAGGACGCGGGGGGAAAATGCGATCTGCATATCTGGTAAGAGATCGATGGAGGGTAAGATTTGCAACTGAGTCGGTGTTGAACGGACGTGTGGCAGTTAAGCTTGTCAAAACCGGCGAATTTGTGGAAAATTAGTGAGAATTTACTCTATGTAATATGACAAATTTAAAAAGAGTAACCAATATTTTGCTAAGTATCTAAGATGTGTGCCGTATACCGGAGTGTTGAAAGTAGTTCCAGTGTTGTAAAGAGCTGCTTATAGAGTGTGTTCAATGTGCCGGTGATTTTGTTTCAACCTCACTTTATTTGTATTTGGTCGTCTTTCCAGACCAGTTGAAGCAGTCCTTTTTGTATAGCAGAAATTTCAGTATAATTCCAGTTTAACACCAGAAGTGCTAGTGCATTATTTTTTTTTTGTGAAATCAAGGTAACTTTTCTGTTTTTAAAACTTTCAAAGAATTAAATAAAGATTAAAATAATAATTGCTTTCATAATATAAATAATAAATAATAAAAATAAAAGGTTTTAGTAATTAACACTGTAAATCTTAGGGTATGGCTATGCTGTCATTTTAATTAATCTATGTTAAATTCAATGTTGACATATGACAGCTAGATTCATATTTTTGTGACAGTAGCTTATTTTGTTTTTATAAAGGTTGATCTTGATGAATAGTTTTATCTAAAAAGATAATTCTTGTAATAATTTTTTATTTGCCACAGTTTATAGCCCAGTAACATTTGTAAGTTATATTGCAATTTCCACTTGTAAACGAATACAGCCCTACAAAAGAGCATCGACCTTCCCAAGTCTATTACGCCAGTCAGTTCTATCCATTGCCAACGGTTGCCAGTTTGCTGTGCCTATTTGTCTACCATCCTCATCTACACCATCCCTCCATCTGAGTTTTGGTCTACCCCTACTTCTACTTCCCACAGGTTGTGACATAAGGATTCTTCTAGGAGGGTTATTCTGCTGTGATCTTGCCAGATGTCCTGCCCATCTTAGTCTTCCTATTTTTATAAAGGATACTACGTCTTTACCACCAAATATATGTTTATATCTGTGATATATCTCGTAATTGCACCTCCTTCTACAAACACCATTGTCACAGATGCCACCGAATATTCTTCTCAGGATCCTTTGTTCAAACATAAGCAGGAGATCTTCATCTGCCTCGGAAATAGTCCATGTCTCAGACTCATATGTCATTATCTTAGTGTTGATGCCATTATCTCAGTTATCTCCTCATTTACTTGCAGGCCCATATTTTTTGAGGCGTTTGACAAGGTAGTATACATTTCTTCTAGCTTGCGTGTTGTGCGGGCAACTAGGTCAACATCATCTGCATGTGCCAAAATTTGGGATGATTTATTAAAAATGTTTTCAATGCCTGTGATTGTTTGCCCTGTATTTCGACTTTGAAAACAACTTTACGCATTGTAGCCTTAACCAATTTTATCAGTTTATCGGGGATGTAGAATTCACCCATGGCTTCATACAATTTATTTCTTAGGACACTATTATATGCCGATTTAAAGTCTACGAAAAGATGGTATGTGTTGATATTGAACTCATTGGTTTTTTCCAGTATTTGCCTTAGCACAAAGATCTGGTCTGTTGTTGATCGACCAAGCCTAAAACCACTTTGATATTTGCCAAAAATCTTCTCTGAATATGCACTCAAGCGACCATATAAAATACTGGAAAATATTTTGTATGCTGTATTAAGGAGGGTTATTCCCCTATAGTTTCTAAAGAATTACTAAAATAAAATGTTAACATTTTGGGTTAGGTTTTTGATTTTATGCAAAATGTAAATTTACCAAAAGTTCTAGTGCAAGAAATGTACTACCTTTGTTCAATCACAAATTAATCCCTTAATTTGTAATCTCACATTATTCTTAACTTCTTAATCTATTATAGTTTCACAGTGTATAAGTGACATTGTAAAACCACTTCGTATAATATTTTAATAATTAGTTCATTTACCTACAACTAAATAAATTGCTGAATAATATATTTTCCAATTAAACTTCCTAAATGTCGCAATTAAGGCGTAGATTAAATTGTAGTGTAAGCAAAGTTTGTTGGTATGGTATGATAGAAAGCATTAACCTCGATGCTTAGGTATGAAATATTTGTGAGATTATAAATTGGGGATTTGAGTTCATTTGAGTACAGTCAATCATAAGTAGTTACCTAACGAACATCATATTGTGTAATTACCAGTAGCTGTCAATAAATCAACACTTTTTCTCCACAACTTCAATTTTATTAAACCTATTATCGTCGAACGACAAGAAGCGGACAAAGGGGCATTTACAAACAGATTCGAACCTCAAATCCAAGTTCGAAACTTTCCAACCTTCGACAGTTGACTGTGAACACATTCTGTGTTTACAATTTAAAAACTGACAATGCTCAGTTTTACTTATATCGCGAAAGACAAGCAAAAAAAGGAGCAAATGATGTAGCTTCTTTTCTTGTAGACTACATCTAAGAAAATGTTCCAGATTCAGTAACTGAACTTCATTTATTTTCTGACATTTGTCCAGGTCCGAATAAAAATCATATTTTGATTCGGGTCCTCTTAACTCTTACTATTAACGGCCAATAATTCTAATACACTTTTGTTTTATAGATTTTTTTTACTAAGTCAATACTTTTTGAGTTATTTGCGAGTGCAAATGTTTTAAAAAAAAAACATTTTTAGATGGAAAAAAACAACCCAAAAAGTAAGAATTTTATCAAAAATAATAAATTTTAGCAAAAATGTAGCTTATAAAAAAAGTATACTTATTTATAAAGTCTATAGACCCATTAGAAAGTAGATTCTTATTTGTGAAATTGCAAATCGAAAATTTCAACGTAAAATAACCCAAAAACGAAGCACATTTTGGGAAAACCTCATTAAAACTTTCTTAAAGTGTTTAGAAAAAGCTTTACTTTAATCTTTTAGAAAAGTTTTTGGCATCAGTATTAAGCGAGTTTCGCCCACAGAAAAAGAATCTGCCACCTACCTGCAAGATGCGTAAAGTCTGCAAGTAATCACCACAATTTAAACTATTCACGCAAATAACACAGCAATAGCTTACAGTGTGTACCTTGTATGAAAAACCATCCGGACAACTATAAGGACTGCAACGTATACAAATAAATACAAAAAGAAAAAATTCCCCCAACTTATGAAAAAACTAGAGGCACATAGAACAGGGATCAAGGAAACTAGCAATCAAACAGTAATTCCCGGTATTTCTTACTGACTGAAATCACAAACCAAAAAAGTGATGTTGGCTCAAACCATTTAACTACAATTGCCAAACTTGAAAACCTGATAGCAAAACTAATGGAGAGAATGGACACTACGCCTAATCTCCTTACCACTATGATTTCCAAAATGCATTAAAGCAACACAGACTTAAAATAGCCGTCTGGAACTCAAATAGCCTAACGCAACATATCAAAGAAATCAAATTTTTTTCGCAACGAGAAGAAAATTGATGTTATACTCATATCAGAAGCTCATCTAACAGTCCAAAATTATATTAAAATTCCAAAATACATTGTTCACTACACAGGATTTTCATTGAAGACTGGTTGGGCAACCTTAACTTATCTGCAGTCTACTGTCCTCCTGACCAATCCATTAACGAAAACAACTTTAATAAATACTTTGGTTCTCTTGTAGCATAATAAATTTCTTGGTTTTAAAGTTAGCATATCAAATTTCTTGGTTTAAAAATTTCTAAAGACGTCCCTGGTGTACTTGATATATTGCGTCTTGGTTCTACGATCCTATAATAAAACCGAGCTGAAATAGTTCAAGGTTATTTTCAAGAATCGTAGGTCTTACGATTTTTAGCTGATTCCTTGGTATGTAGCAGGACGCGGGGGGAAAGTGCAATCTGCGTATCTGGTTAGAGATCGATGGAGGGTGAGGTTTGCAACTGAGTTGGTGTTGAACGGACGTGTGGCAGTTAAACTGGTCAACACCGGCGAATTTTTGGAAAATTAGTGAGAATTTACTCTCTGTAATATGGCAAATTTAAAAAGAGTAACAAATATTTTGTTAAGTATCTAAGAGTTGTGCCGTATACCGGAGTATTGAAAGTAGTTCCAGTGTTATAAAAGGCTGCCTATTGAGTGTGTCCAATGTGCCGATGATTTTGTTTCAACCTCACTTTATTTGTCTCTGGTCGTCTTTCCAGACCAGTTGAAGCAGTCCTTTTTGTATAGCAGAAATTTCAGTATAATTCCAGTTTAACACCAGAAGTGCTAGTGCATTATTTTTTTTGTGAAATCAAGGTAACTTTTCTGTTTTAAAACTTTCAAAAAATTAAATAAAGATTAAAATAATAATTGCTTTCATAATTTAAATAATAAATAATAGAAATAAAAGGTTTTAGTAATTAACACTGTAAATCTTAGGGTATGGCTATGCTGTCATTTTTATTAATCTATGTTAAATTCAATGTTGACATATGACAGCTAGATTCATATTTTTGTGACAGTAGCTTGTTTTGTTTTTAGAAAGGTTGATCTTGATGAATAGTTTTATTTAAAAAGATAATTCTTGTAATAATTTTTTATTTGCCACAGTTTATAGCCCAGTAACATTTGTAAGTTATATTGCAATTTCCACTTGTAAACGAATAGTACACATGTAAGTTTTTTTTGTTATTTTTGGTATACGTTTTTGTAACTAATTATATCATATATATTTTGTACCATTTAATATTTTCCACAAGGAAACTAAGTTCCCGTAGCTGGCTGTATACCACGTATCACAAAAAATTTAAGTAAAAATCCTTTATACATCTAACATCTTAAAATATAATACCAAATAATGTAAACCAAATTGCAACAGATAATTTTTAACGGATTTTTACCCTGATATTTAGTGGCTCAAAACATGTACACCTAGACACTGATGATGGAACATGGTTTCCGAAAACGTTTTATCTTCATGACATAGCCCGTTTGGGTTTTTAATTTATATATCTTTTATAAAGGATTTTTACTTAAATTTTTTACTTAAATTTAATATTTTCTAACTACTGTTTGTGTTGCGACAGTAATAAATGTTTAATTTATCTCTCTGAACCATTTTGTTTATTTTAGAAAAGTCTGCTAACCCCTGTTTGTGTTCTTTATTTTAGGAAAGAAACGTCTTTTTTCCTTTGTTCGGCAAGATTAGGATTCTTCGAAGCGGCGTTCTTATTTCAAATGGTTAGAGGTTTTTCTTGTTTTTATTTGCCCTTTTATCCAGGAGTTTTATGAAAGAATCCATTTGTTTCATTTTTTTGTAGTTGCCCCAATCCACCCCTTTGCCACTGCGGCTCTAGGGTAATTACAACAAGGGGTAGACAACTCCTGATATCAATAATGGGAAACAACCTAGAATGTATATTTACAGGAGAACCAACTTATTGTCCTACAGATCCAAATAAAACACCAAATCTCTTAGATTTCTTTGTGATTAAAGGTATATATTTTAACTTTTGTGCAATGGAATCATGTTGGGACGTTTCATCAGACTATTCTCCCGTTCTAATTGACCCAGAGTCCAAAGTCATGCTAAGAAATAAGCCTACAGTCCTAACGAATAACCAAACAAACGGAAACATATTTCGAGGTGCACTTACAAAACAAATTTTAATGAACCTACCACTCAAAACAGAAACACAAATTAAAAACGCTTTACAATATCTTACTACTCCCAAGTGTGGGATAAAGTGCTACTCCTGAACAGACAATATGGAAGGAAAGCATAAATTGCTCTCCTAGTGCAAAAAACTTAACTAAAGAGAAAAGAAAACTTAGAAAAAGGTGACAAAACACACACGCACTTATTGATATAGCAAACCTGAACAAAATTACCTTCTTCTTATTCTTGTGCCACTCCTATCGGAGATTGGAAATCATCAAGACTATACTGACCTTGTTTACAGCTGATCTAAAGAGTTCATTAGTGGTACAGCCAAACCACTCTCTCAAATTACGCAACCATGACATTTTTCTACGGCCTGGATTCCGTTTTCCTTCTATTTTTCCTTGCATTATAATTTGAAGTAATGAGTATTTATGTCCTTTCATCAAGTGACCCAAATATTCGAGTCTTTTTCGTTTGATCGTTAACAAAATTTCTGGCTCTTTTCCTATCCTTTGCATTACTACAAAGTTTGTGACTCTTTCAACCCAACTTGTCTTCAACATTCGACAGTAGCATCACATCTCGAAACTTTCAATATTTTTTATGTTGTTCTGTTTGAGAGTCCAGGCCTCTACACCATAGCGTGTTGAATACGTAGCCCTTTAGCATTTTTAATCGTAATAATTACCAGTCGACTCAAAAATCTGTTAAAAGAAGAAAAAATAAGGAGATTAAAACTTATCTAGAAAATCTGATGCCGTTCAAAGATATAAACTATTCATTATGGTAAGCGATGAGAAAAGTGAAAGGGCCACAAGACGCGATACTTCCTTTAAAAAATGCCAAAGGTAAATGGACAAGAACAGATACAGAGAAATCCGAGACATTCGTAGAACATGTTTCGAAAGTACTTAGTCCATTCACCAGTTTAATATTAAAAAAGTAAAATCACCAATTACAACCACCAATTCCGCAGTTTAACATTAAAGAAGTAAAACAGGCAATAAAAAATGAGATAAAACCTAATAAGGCGTCGGAGTAACACCTCATTACGGGTAAGGTCCTTCAAGAACTAACCCATAATTCCTACACAATAATTACTATAATTTTTAATTCTATGTTAAGTCCGCACTACTTCCCTTTGCAATGAAAAGTGGCACAGATTATGCTCATTCAAAAATCTGGAAAGATCCAAAATATGTCAACTGATACCGACCGATTAGTTTGCTCATGTTAAAAGGATGACATAAAATATCTAGGCATTCATCTGGACACACAATTGACATGGACCAAATATATATGGACGAAAAAACTACAACTGGAAATTTTAACAGAAAACTTTATTGGATACTGGGAAATAAACTTACACCTATCAATCTGCGGATATTTAAAGTAATAACAAAAAACGTTTGGTCATATGGTTCGCAGCTCTGATGATTAGCTAGCAAATCTAATGTTATGAAAATATAAAGATTTCCAGAATGACACCTTACATAGAGATCTGCAGGTATTAACAGTATCTGAAGAGTATAAAATAATTTCTAAACAATATCAAAAACAGGTTGCGCGTGCATCCTTACACCCTGGCATACAATATTCTTAATAACCAACAAGCGACGAAATTGACGCGATGTGATCCCTTGGACCTACCAAACCATTCCGGACAGTTCCTACAGTAGTGAAAACTACGCCTTCAACAGCGCTAAGCCATTGTGATCTGTGCCGCTTTTAGTATTCGTCTTCCTGTATCTGTGTATGTGCGCATCCCACCGGTAAACAAGCCAATATTTGTGTATTTGTGTGTGATGTTTTGGTCACTGGGCATTATATCTCTCTGACATTGTAAAAACAAACAATTTTACTTATAGTTATTATTGTGAAACAGAATGTATAAAATCTTAGATGTTAATAAAAAAATGTTGAAAGGAAAAAAGTTAAGTCCTCAAAAAAACTTGCGGAAACAAACTGTATTGTTTATGCAAACTGTATCATTATAAAAAATGATATTTCCATTATAATTGCCAATTAAGTATTACCAGTTCTTTATTTTTTAATTTTTTTCCACTTCTGGTGTATAATTAAGTAGAGTGGTGGACCCATTTTTCATTTCTATACAATTTCATTAAAATTTTTACCCTGTTTTGTAAATGTCAATTAAGCTGATGATGCCCGGTCCTTGCTGCAAAACTCAGGTGTGAAACGAAATAGAGGCCACACAAAAGCGCTAATACTAACGAACTTTGTGACGATACGTATCCCTTTACCTCTTTTTTTAATTCCACGTGTTGTTTTACCCAATTCGGTGAGCCAGAAGGCGCGCGTGTAAAAAAGTAGGTAATAACTTTCGTTTCGGCAAAAATAATCAAATAAAATCGAAATTCATCAACAAATGTCGTGTTTTTTTGTTCGACAAACAAAACGGTATTGTATCCGGCCTGCCAAACTTCGCAATTATTCCAATCAATCTGAAATTTGGAATGAATCGATTTTGGGACATTTTTTGATTGGGTCTATTAATACGAGTAGATTTTTTTTCATTTCCGTCGCTGATGAAAAGATTAAAGCAATTTTGATTTTCATACCTGTAATAAAATATTTTTTTTTATTCTACAACGGTAGGTTGATTTATTAATACAATGCTAGGTTTGGAGTCTATCAGAACATATGGAACTAACCATTTTTATAGAATTTTAAATGCGTTCAAAATGAAAACGAAAAGATAATAAAATAAATCATATATTTAATACACCACAAATTACTTTATTATTGGATAAAATAAATTTACATCAAGCTGTAGTAAAAGCAGAAAAACTTTTCAGAGCAATATGAACAAATGTATTATTTACTACTAAGGATAGAAGAATATTATATTCATTACATTCATAAACTCACAGATCAGAGATAACCATTCTGAAATATTTCAAACTAATCGTTGAGTGTGATTCATTCAGACGTAATCAGATATTTATTATTTTTAATAAAAGGTGCGGGAAAAATAAAAGGGAAAAATAAACAGTTAGCGAGGGCCAGGCAGGAGAAGACACTCGTGGCTCCAAAATCTGAGGAAGTGGTTCGGGCTCACATCGGTCGAACTATTCAGAAGCGCCGCAAATAAGATCAGAATTGCCATGTTAATAGCCAACGTTCGCAACGGACAGGGCACTTGAAGAAGAAGAATAAAAGGTGCGTACTGATTTGAGCAAATTAACTCGCACGCATGCTGTGCGCGCACACACATTCATACGAGTGATTTTGATTTACGGCAATTATTATATGCGTAGGGGTGTTCCGGTTGTGCGTCGGTTTAGTTGTATACAAGATGTCAACAAAGAAAGATATCATAACAGCATGTGCAGCCTAATGATACGTGTTCACGTAAGAGAAAAACTATCTAGAGTAGCTCTTGAGAGTATATCTCTCAAGTGGACAAATATTTGACAGCTACTTCCTGCGAGCGATACGTTACTATCCGACAGTAACTCACAGCGACATTTAGAACACGTCGACATGGAACCGAATCTCTCAATAGTGGGCTCACAGAAGTCGAAACAATTTCGTATAGTTGAAAGTGCTCTCGGGAAAAACATGACGAAAACCTGGGGTAAAGATAAAGTATTTGAATTAATACAGAGCTACGGGGAAAATGACATTTTGTGGGATACTCGATCTAAAAATTACACTAATCAAGAGAAAAAACAGGCACTCCTAAAAGAATTTCAAAGAAAATTGCACAATTTTAATAAATCAAGTAAGTTTATAACGATGTTTGATCTGAAGGTATAATTTAATTCTGAATTTGTTAATATAGGTATCCCAGGAGTTAAAGGAAATATGCGAACAAAATTTCGAAATTGCTGGGCATCTACTATATGGAGCTCGGCAGTTAATGTAGAGCAAGCACCGCATGTTGTCCAACGTTGGATCCAGGACTTAACCCAGCACTTTTTTCCCATTCTTAACATTTCTTTTTATAAATAATAATAAGAGTAGCAAGTTTTTCTTTATTATTGTTCATCTTGAGAGTAGCTCGCAAAAACTGAGCAAATGGACACAATTCTGAAAGTGGATTGTGCGAGCACTATCAGATAGGTACTTTCAAATGCTTTCTGATAGCAAAAATTCCTGAGAGTTCTCTTACATGGACATACACCTGAGAGCAGATGTTGTGAGTTACTCTCAGAGAAACTCTCACATGGACACATCCATAAGTAGTAAATCATATTATACTTTAACAGAAAAACAAGCGAGATAAAACAATTTTTCACTGAAATTAATCAGTAGAGTGTACGGGCATAACCGCTACATTCACAAATACCATCCATGAGTAAATTGACGCAAACGTAAACATTCTTTGATGTCGCCCAGAAACCGACTACTGACGGATAGCATTTGTGCTGGTTAACTTTATGTTGGAACACGTGCAAATCTGAGCATTTTTGCGCACACAACTTTCGTGCGAATAAATATGCTCAAGTCAGTACGCTCCTTGATACACACTAAAAAAAAATGAAGATGCGCAATATTTTAAGGCACGTACTGACTGACTACTAACTGAGCAAATTAACTCGCACGTACGCTGTACAAGCGCACACATTCGTGCGAGTGATTTTGATTTACCGCAATTATTGTACGCGTAGGAGTGTTCTGTTTGTGCGTCGCTTTAGTTTTATACAAGATGTCAACAAGGAAAGAGATCACAATAGCAAGTGCAGCCTACGTAGTAATTCATAGTTAGTATACTTAAACAGAAAAAACAGTGGGGTAAGTGATGGTGAATAACGCAGTTTTATAGAAGCACACAGATGTATAGTAAATCTTCGTGTTCTTTAAGTTTAAAATTATTTGCAATACTTTACCATGCATCTAACTTCTAGTTGCTGAAAATGTTTGACTTCCCATAAAATTGGATGTTGTTCATATTTGTCAATTAACTGCAAGCAATGTTCGTTACTACACTCCATTTTTTTTACATAATTTCGAATTAAACGATTTTTAACTAAAATTAATCTGTACAGTGTACGGGCACAACCACTAAATTCACAAATACCGTCTAAACTGAGCAAATTGACGCTAAAATATTCTTTGATGTCGTCCAGTACGCATCTAAACATTCCGTATATGTATTTGGCACCTAGGACTTTTCTATTGGTCCTTTGCGGCACGCAGCCATGTCTCAACCAATAGGCGGCAAGGTGCCAAACACGTATATGGAATGTTACTTTGGTGCGAAATTCATATACGAAATGTTAAATATTCGTAGACCCAAATAATCATTCTCTCTTTCATCTCACTTCTCACTTCTCATTAAAATCAGAAAAGGAAAGTAATTTTAAAATATTTTTTAATGTATTATTAAAAAAAAGTAAGTCAGTGCAATTGGAAATAAAACAAAATATTATATTTAAATAAATAATAAAGAATTTTAATTTTTAAAATGTAATATTTATACCAAATGCAATGTCCTTCGCCATTTTTAATTGCACTTGTTTGATTTTCTGCGATGTTGGACGAAAGATTGTGACGCTTTTTAAACCTTTTTTTTTGAGGTTGAACTTTAGGTGGTTGTCCAAATGGTAATCTATTTGACCCTCTAGGAACTCCCCACTTTCTTCGACTGATTGAATTTGGTTGAACTCTTATATTGGCCTTGTATTCAAACCGTCTTGTCGAGGAACTTCTTGCCATATTTAAAAAAGTTTTCGAAGCCGTTTTGGTTTTAATATGGGATAATCTTTCGTGCAATACCTTTACCATTGGTGAATCAGTTCCAAATGTAACATTTTTATCTTGTACCGTATTAATAAAATCTGTTTAGCTGTTTTATTTTTGTTTAAAAGAATATCGTTTTTAACTTTATTTTGATCACTATTAGCAACAGGAAGATATAAATAAAATATCTCAAAATTTTTACAAAGTTCCTAGTGAGCAAAATATTCTGTGATTTACGATATAGCAACAGTATTTTGCAGCTGCGAAATTGGAAGATTCGGTGTATTTTGCAAGCATTAAACTGAGATTGCACACTTTTTTAATATATTATATCTATTTGCAACGTTCCAGCTGCTAATCCTGAATATTGATACGAAGTAGATAAATTAGCTTTTGGCGAAAAAGTTCAACCTTATTCATTTTATAGAGGGCTTTCAGGATCTAGTTAATATGTTACAGAACCATTATAATAATACCAGCATTGATAACTGTAATAAAAATAATATAAATAAACAAAAATGAAATAGCTGAACAACAAAAATCTTGTTTTGCAGATTTTATTAATACGCTACAAGATAAAGGTGTTTAAGGTGTATAACGTAATAAAATTATTAAAAATAAATTCATGTGGTCGTTTAATATCAACTGAATTTGTACAGTTGCTCATCCAGTAGATTTCTCTGTGTAAAACGAATCAACAAAAATAATAACTAATATTTGACAGAATTTTTAACAGGAGAAGAAAAAACTATAATTTTTATACTGCAGTAAATATTCTGGTAGTTTTGTTTTTGTTAGTGCTGTAAAGTGCTTGTTTAGTTAGTGCATTGAAAACATTGTATTTTATCATTTAACGACCTAATTTAACTCTGGATGAGATAAAAAAAGGTTGTCGGACTTCATCAAGGTGGCATGCAGCAACTAAATGTAGCTGAGCTCAATTATGATTTTTCCAACCAATTTTTAGTGTTAATCGCTAGAAGACAACCAAGAATTACAGCACCCAAATTGGTTACCGACTTGCAGCGGACACACCAAGTAACCTTAGGCCGTGATACTGTAAGACATCTTTTTCATGAAGCTAATCTCCATAGTTAAAGGCCGTTGAGATGTGCACCTATCTCCAGAGGCAATCTCTGGGATGCAAATGATTGGGCTACAGTGTAACGTTATAAACGTCACATGTTTCTTGCATTTTATTATATTTAAACTAATAATATTTTGGCGCTCAACGCTTCGATCGACTTTCTATTTGCTAAATATTCTGTCATAATCTAAATTTGAAGTTGCATTTTCACTTAACATTCTCATTCCTTTATTCAGACTCCATTATGTTCTATCAGATAGAACATATATAAATTTCTATGCCTCATTTCAATAGACAAAGTGTATCTGTCAGTTGGCAACTCTGCTTTGTCATGTCACTTCAATATTCTTAGGGTGGATTATTTTTTTTATTTATTGTCTTTTGCTTATTAGAGCTGGATCTTCGATTTAAAATTTATTTATATATTCAATCTTTCTCTGGGATGATACCTACAATTCTAGTTGATAATTTTTTTTATGTCTGTCTTTTTACAATTTCGTACTTAACTTAACCTACAACTACACACCCCGTTTTATTTTTAAATGTATTTTTCCCATGTGCATTTAGATCTTTAATATAATTCAACTAATTTGTTTATTAATAATTATATTCACTATTCCTTGCAAATTTGCTATTTGCTATTTAATATTGTAATTATTTGTTATATTCATAAGGCAAAAAAATTGAAAACATATGCAGTTGCTAACACAAGGTTTATTTTTTTACTTTTTTTGGCCTAACACCAATTTTTTCCACCGTTTTGGGCGACGACTTCCTGTGCCACATGGTCGATCATTGGGAGTAATATACTGCAGCAGATGGCCGCTGCTATGGGAACTCAATATATCCCTGGAGTTTACTACTGATTTCAACATCTGGAACTAGTGACCAACCATCATTTAAATATCTTCTCTGTAAAGCAGTGGGCAAGATTTGCTTTGATTTTAATTTATTATTAAAATTTCCATTTTATATATTTTTTTATGTATAATAAATATTATTAGTAAATATCTTAGTTTATTTGCCCTAGCCAAACAAATTTTTCAGATTTACTTCTAAAATAAGACGTTCTCGCACCTGAAAGACTGAGCTAGACGAAGCCTAGCAATTGGCTCCCAAAGAAAATTGAGAGTTTTATTATTCTACATTGGCTTCCAACTTTTGGAGGTAGTTACATTGTTACCCATTGGCACCCACCGTTTGTGATGGGTTGTTCGATGTATACACAAAAAGTATTACAACTGTTTAATTCCCAATGAATGTAGATTTGGATTTCATCCAGATTCTCGTTTAGTAAGAGTCTTTAGTCGATTTGTAAACGTAGAACGCTTAAGACATATTTAGGAATTTACATAAACAGAGGTAGATAGAAGGTAGGTAGAAACAGCAATGATATGGAGTAGAATAATAATCGGTGGCAGAATGGACCTCGTTTTCTCCAGACCGCTTTCTTACAGCTCAGCAGTACCTCGACACCATTCTTTAACCTATCGTTCGTCCACTTGTTGGTGCTCTTGGTCAAAAGTTATGGTATAATCTTGTGTTACGCCGAGGTACTTTAAATTTTGAATTTGCTTTGGAATAGTTCCTCCGCATTCTGTATTTAGTCTGTTTTTGCCTTGTGGTTTTTAAGGCGGAAAACTGTTTTCAAAAAAGTGTTTTCAGTGTAAAAAAAACTTCAGTTTTCGACATACTTG
Source organism: Diabrotica undecimpunctata (assembly GCF_040954645.1). Lineage (NCBI taxonomy): Eukaryota > Metazoa > Arthropoda > Insecta > Coleoptera > Chrysomelidae > Diabrotica > Diabrotica undecimpunctata. The sequence continues at coordinate 52,198,782 of NC_092803.1, forward strand.
GTTGTACACTCCATTTTCTAAAGAATCTTTTACAGTATTTAGATGTGCTTCCATGGTAGTTTCGGCATTTTTGATACATTCACACCTTCATCTTGGGCTCCCAGGCCTATGTCATAGGTATAAGTTAACTGACGTGAGATGGTAGTTGGTACGTCTTATGTACCATATTTAATGATAAATATTTAAAAGAAGGGAAGACGTAACTGAGCATTGTGGTAGGCCGTTTTTCAGTTTTCCAAAATTGCTAGTTTTCCTATTAAGGATATTTTAAAAAATATGTCTCTTAACATCATGGTTTGTCAGATTATTGACAGATCGGATCGAGTATATTTTAAACAAAAAATCTTGCTTCTACACTGTATCGCAGGCAAGGTCAGATCTGTGAAACCTGCTACTATTTTCTTTTGCGTGCCAAATCAGAATTATCTGACGTTGGCGATTACCATTGAAAAGGCTCCTTGATCTTCTTCTTCTTCTTCTTTATTTTTGTGTGTAGTTTTTAAAGCCTGTTTCTTCTTTAATATTAGCCTAATAAATTTTTTAAATTATCGCACCGTCTTTTTCTTGGTCTTCCAATACTTCTTCATTCATTTGATGACTTATCTCAAGCTATTCGTACTACCATATCCTCTGCCATTCTACTAATGTGTTCTTTCCACTCCTGTTTTCGTTTTGTCGCCCATTTTCATCTCAGTTGTTTCTAGTGATCGTCTCGTTTTAGATGTGTCAGGTCTTGTCTCCGCCGTGTATGTTAATATAGGTCTAGTTGCTGCTTTAGAGATTCTTGTTTTTGTATCTTGTCTTACGTGTTTATCTCTATAACTAGTTATATCTATTCCAAGAACTCTAAACCATGAATTTCGATTTTACATCGTAGTGGGTATTTAGATGTTGTCATACTTTTGGTTTTTTCTGCTGATATTATTATATTGTATTTCTTGGCTATTATATTAAAGATATGTATTAATCTTATATGTATTTGGTGACTTATCCCAAGCTATTCGTACTATCATATCCTCTGCCATTCTACTAACGTGTTCTTTCCACTCCTGTTTTCGTTTTGTCGCCCATCTGATATCTGCTGATATTATCATTCACGCATAATACATAAATCACGCATAATACATAAATATCCTTACTTTATCTGCTGAGTCATGAGCATTACTTGGCTAGATATACGGGGCAACTTTACAACTTGATGTTACAACTTTTACTAATTTCGCAAGGAAACGCTTATAATTCAAACATAGAGTGTTATTGATATAAATCCACCGAGATTGTTTTTTAAATTTCAAAGTCAAGATACAAGAAAGTATTTTTAAGATACTATGAGAGGTAAACACTACAAGGGCTTGTGTCTTTTTTAACCAACATTTATCGACTGTGTTTTACGAGAGATAAACACTACGTAAACTTGTGTCTCCTACGACAACCATTTTTTAACAATTTTGATATTTTGTATTTTTATGTGACTTGAGGAAAGAAAAGAGGCTACTTTGACGTCGAACGTGGACTTTCTCCATCTATTATTAACATTATCAAAGTCAACTTTGTATCATAAACCATTTAAATTCTATTATACGAAATACACGAAAATTATGAAAACTGCAGTTTTGATTGCAGAATAGTTAACAAAAAAAAAACAACAAAAGATTAATAATAAAAATCAAAATGTAAGTGCCGAAAACATTTTAATTCAAATACAAAATAGTAATACATTCTATTTACATACTGAGTTAGGGCTATATTTGCTGAACTGAACTTAACGCTGAAATTTACGTTCTAGTACGTGTCAAGTGGCCTATATTCTGAGTAAATTAAAAACAGTGTTGAATTTTATGTTACTAGGTAATTATCTAGAATAAATTTCCATTAAGTAATTAATAATTCCGTAAAAAATTACTATTTTGACTAATATACAGGTAGCGTATTAATTCTTTATCATATTGAAATGGCACATCGTTAGAAATTTATAAAATTTGATAAATAATTATGGTGAGTTTTCAACATATATTATGTATTAGTATTGCAAGCAAATGGGTTGAATGATTATTTCGTCACCAAGGAAAATTGGTTATCCAAAATTTAAAGCTCGTCACTCATCCGTTGAATATCAATAAAGAGAAATTGTCAAATGCACCGAATTACGGATTGGCTGAAATTACCAGTTGTTTGCACTCTACATGATGATCCTTTAGTAATTTTAATCAGCGGTTACCTAGTTTGTCGTTAATTCTAATCTGGTAATTACGTTGTAGGTTGATAATGTTTGGATTGGCCACGAGAAACCTGATATTAATTGCAAACTCGGCTGCTTTCCGAACTGAAAATCGAATTGTACGGACAATTTTTGGAATAATTGCAAAAAAACTTGCTGCTAATACAACGAACACAAAAGATCTAAAAAGCAAACTGAATATTTAGAAGCAATATATGAAAACTTTACACTCAGACATTGATGCAAACTAATTGAAAAATTTATTTTGACAACTTAAAAAACAGCAAATCGGAATTTTTGCAGAATCCGGAATTGACTGGAGATTTTGGCCTAACTGGAGTAACTAACGACAGAGGAGAGAGAATGACCGAATTCTAACAACAAAGTGTTAGCAACTAATACATAATTTAAATTACATTCCAGCAGATTAAACACGTAGACTTCACAGCGTAAAGAAAACTGAGTCATTTGTATATATTGATTAACAAAAGGTATCATAACGCTATTGTTGTAAAAGTGCTTGCAAAATGAAAACTATTAAAATAAAATAATAATAATAAATAATTAATACTAATATTATTAAATAAAATAATCAAACACCTCAAAACCAACTTGTCATCCTTATATTGAAAGACGGCAGCTTAGAACAGACAGTATACCATAGAATTATCGAGTCCGATGACGTAAACATCTCATGGAAAACTATTAAAGAACAAACGAACAACTAATAGAAAAACAAATAGAAGAACGAGCCAGAAATAACAAACAGGATAGGTAAACAAGAAAGATTTTACAGTTAATAGATAAACAAAAAAAATCCAAAGGAAAAGATGACAAGGACAGAGAATACAAAAGTCTAAATATAATAATTTGAAAAAAAAAATAACAGAGTTTAAAGAGAAATGACTGCAAAAAAATGCTTGAAAATGGTAAGATTTTTTATGATTTTTTATAAATCTATGAAAAGCCCTGTACAGTTTAGTAGTTTTGGCCGAAAAATGCTAAGACCAACAAAAAGATATTCATAATGATATCCTTTATAACAATTACCAAAGAATTTAATAGTGTAAGGCACGATCTACTATCAGAACGTTAGAAGGACCTTAAACTACTGAAAAACTTGTATGGAACCCAAACGTCAGACTTAGGATCAAAGGTTCCACGTCCGCTGAAGTAGAAATTAGGAGATGAGTTAGACAAGGATGTGTTTTGTAACATCAGCTATTTATTTCTTATTCCGTGTTACTATTTTAAAAGGCATTGAAGGATTCCAAGCATAGAGTCAAGGTGAATGACGTAAATATCAACAGCATCAGATACTCCGATGCTACGGTGTTGATTGCAGATTTCGACTCTGGCCTACAACGAGATATCGACAGGACCAACTTGGTCTGTGAGTAATTTGGTATAAAAATAAACATTAAACATTAAATGAGCACATTTAAGAGCATTTTAACAAGTTCATGTACCTGGGATGTTGGATCAATAGCAGCCCAAATCTTGATCTAGAAATAAGATCGAGAATAGAACAGGCCAGAAAATCTTTCAAAAAAATCAAACTGCTATGTTATTCTCGAATAAAACTCAAAATCTGACTACGTTTAGTAAATGGCATGTCCCTGTGTAGTTGAAGCGTGGAGCCTTAAAGCATCAACAATTAATAAAATAGAGGCCTTTGAAATGTGTATTTACCGGGGAATCCTCAGTATTTTCATGAACATCACATACCTCAAACGAAGAAGTGCTGCATAGAATAAGCAAGGAACGAGAACTTTTTAACACAGTGATAGTTAGAAAAACATCATACCAGGGCCACTTTCTGAGAAATAATTAGTACCAATATGCTCAACTAATAGTGAAAGCAAAGATCGAAAAAAAAAGAGAGGACTAAAAAGGAATAGACGATCGTGGCTAAGAAACATCCGACAATCTCTATCTATATAAGGATTTTTACAGCTGTCGCTGCCTTCCTTCTTTCAGCCAACGTCTCCAGTCCTTTCTGTTCTGCCATTTTACATCTAAGGTCTCGTCTTTCCATGGCCTCGTCCACTTCATCCCTCCATATCCCTATTTTCCTCCTTCCTATTGGGCTCCAATCCGAAATCTTTGCTATCCACCTTGTATGATCTATTTTTCTCACATGTCCATACCAAATTAAACGTTTTTCTTAGATGTAGCTGAGTATGTCTTGTTCTACTGCCATTCTTCGTTTTATCTCCTTATTTCTGATGCGATCCATTTTTGTCACTCTGCAGCTTCTTCTCATGAACTCCATTATAGTTGCTGTGATTTTGGACCTGTTTCGTTTATTTATTACCCAATTCTCTGCTCCATAGGTCATTATACTGCGTACCAAGGTGTTATAAATTCTCTTATTTGTATTTCTGGTAATCTATCTATCACACATTACCCCGTTCATTTGTTTAATACATGTTCTTGTCTGTACAAGTCAAATATGAAACTTATTAACGATCATTAAATTACATTATTAGTGTTTTAGGGATTCTGTTTCTCGTCTATTTTAGCAAGCATTCTGTTCGTTTACACAATTTTGTATATATTTCTGTTCTCTACAAATCTGATATAAAAACTAAATTAGTTGTAAAAGGAAAAAGAAAGTTAAGATTTGATATCACGTATAGTGCGTCTGTATATCCGCTTATACGTATTTCACCCTAAAAGGGATCCTAAGAACGGCTATTCACAGATGCTCTGAACGTGAAAATAAATCTTTCCTGTCTTGAGAAGCAACTCTAACATGGCTTCATATGGGCGCAAATAGCGACATCTGATAATAAATCCGTAAACTAATTTTTCGAAACCAAATTCAGATTATTAATTATTAGAAATTAATTTAAATTAGTTTACGGATTGATTATCAGATGTCGCTATTTGCGTCCATACGAAGCCATGTTAGAGTTGCTTCTCAAGACAGATAAGATTTATTTTCACGTTCAGAGCATCTGTGATTATCCGCTCTGAGGATCCCTTTTAGGGCGAAATACGTATAATCGGATATACAGACGCACTATACGTGAAATCAAATCTTAACTGTCTTTTTCCTTTTATTGCGGTATACTCTTTATGAGTACTAGAAACCAATTCGCTAAGGATTTTTGCTTAGTTGAGGAGATATGTTTTGGAATGCAATCTTAGATTTCCCATGTTTCTAATAACATCTTTATCAACGTCTGTTTTGCCTTGCAGTTCTTAGAAGGCACAGATTAAAGCATAAATCTGAATTTGTTTTCGAAAAATTAGTTTACGGATAAATTAGTTGTGTTTTTTCTTAAAAAAAAACTTAACTGGCACGGTTCTGAGTTAAACTTAGACTTCACTTTTACCTTTTTAAAGCTTCATATTATATTTGTAACTTATTTTTTGCAATTTTCTCAATTGTCTCATTTTACCGATTTTAGATGAACTGATGATGCATATGGATTTATATGCGAAACGTCTTCAATAAAGGAAGAAGTTGCAGGATTATTTTGACCGATAACCCTCTCTCAAGTATCCTACAATAACTACATGTTGTATTAAAATTATATAAACAAACTATTGCACAACTATGCATAAAAATGAAAATTTAAAATCCTTTTATAACTATTCATAGCAAATTGTCTGTACTTTGTCCTCTATTCCTTTATAAAGACATTAAAACCTTAAAAAACGTTTTATCAGTTGTGTAATAACCAGACAGGGAACCAAATTCCCGGATTTTTCTCAAGAGATTCTAAAACGGCGTTATTAAAAAGACAAGAAATATCGTTCTTATATATTTTTAATTTGATTTCATTTAAAACAGAATGACGGTGCAATGAAATTCAAACTCTGTATTAATTTTGAAAGAAGAAATTTTGGGGTGGACTCTTTTCATTGGCCAACCATATATATATATATATATATATATATATATATATATATATATATATATATATATATATATATATATATATATATATATATATATATATATAAACAACACAGTTTATGAAAAATATGTAAATATTTATAAAATATCATAATTCTTCAGTGCAACTTACTAGTCGTTGAGATTATTTATAAAAGCATTGACACTCAACATTAAAAACACACACATAAAATATAAAATAATGGACAAAAGACATTCTAAAATTTTTAAAATTTAGGTAAAGATAATAAAACTTAGTTTATGGCATCTTTTACTGGTATATTTTAACTCTGACGCATAGAGAACAGAAAGTAAAAACCCTATGATTATAAAGTAATTAGGTGTACTTAATATTATATTTCTTTTTAAGAAATACTAGAGGCCCATCTTGGGTGATTTTACTTTTTAATTTTTAAACCTGTCCTAATGGTATGCAACATGTTATGCATACAAGTGTAATTTATGTACAGGTAAATATTTGGTTCTTTTTCTTTGTCTTAAAAAAGAAATAAAACATTCCAAAAGCTAGACAAAAAGTCAAAAGAGTGTTTCATTACCATACGTAAATACGAGAAGAAGGCAATACCCACTGGAATGACGTGGCACTCATTGTACATAAAGAAGTCTCTCGTTTACTTAAATCTGTAAATTACATTTGTGCCAGTGATTAATATTCAATGAGTTTTAATTATTGTTATCAATGTGCAAACATATGAATTGATCAGAATACGACGGAAGCAGTAGGAATACGACGCGAAGTGAGGCAAGGGTGTATTTTATCGCATCTACCCTTTAATATCTACTGCAAATTTATTTTTAAAGTAGCTTTAGATAAAGATGCAGGAATTAAAATCAACGGGATTAATGTCAAAAATTTTAGATACGTAGACGACACGGCACATCTAATGAAAAAGAGTTACAATCACTTATAAACAGGCTGACCAAAAGTACTGAATATGGGTTAAAGCATAATACTTGTAAGACAAGCCTTATGGAAGCTTTGATCAACCAAGTCATTCACAAACCGTACATTGAGACTAGCAAACTTATATAGACAAGCAAACGTTAAGATAAACATTTATGAAAGCACTCCCGAACTTCCCACTACCAGAGGCGTCCAATAAGGAAACGCAATATCACCAAAACTCTTCACTGCAACTCTAAAAAATATATTTAGCAAAATAATAAGCAGAACAAAGGCATATCCGTTGATGGAAAATATCTGACCCATCTAAAATTTGCAAACGACATCCACAGTTATGATTGCTAATACGCCTGCAGAACTACAAGAACTTATAAGCGCCCTAAATGCAGCTGGCAGTGAAGTTGGTCTAAAAATAAACTTGACAAAAACAAAAATCATATACAATGAGCTGGTGGATGAAGATGTAATAATAAACAACACTGCCCTTGAGACAGTGGTCGAGCATGTATACCTGGGACAATTAGTATATAAATCTGGCTTCCTACTTCCAGAAATCAACAGGAGAATGAAACTGGATTGGACATCTTTGGGTAGAAATGCAGTTATATTTAAATTAAATATGCCACTCCGTCTGAAGTCATTTATCCGGTTTATACTACCAATCATGCCATACGGCTGCGAAACTTGGACACTAAACAAAGATATACTAACGAAACTCAAAGTCACCCAAAAATCCATGGAGCAATGTTTGCTTTGTATAACAAATTGTAACCGAGAAAAAAAAAATAGAATGGATCTAACAGAAAACCAAGGTCACTGATGTAATCCACGTGTTTAAAATGGCAGTGTGCGGGATATTTAGCGAAAAGAACTAAAAATAGATGGTTCACGATCCACTAGAATTACACTGTGGTATCGAAGAGACGGCAGGAAATTAAGAAGATATCTACATTTTAGATGGGACTATGACATAAGGAAACTAGGTGGAACAACATGGTAAAGAAAAGCGAGAAGCGAGTATTGCCCAATCGTGGCCAGAAATGAAGGGCGACTATTGAGATTGCACCATAATTATTAAAATACGTTCAGAAAAAAAAGAATATAGAAAAAGAAGAGGGAAAAAGTAGTAAAAGAGTAACAAAGAACATATAAACTTAAAATGCATTAACCTTCTCGGACTAACTGGGGCCAGTTTGTCCACAAGCCAGAATTTTTTGCTGTACTTTTATAAATCTTAGTTTTTACATCGATCCTTTATCTATCTAACGGTATTACTATAAATGGCATTCGTCTAACTCAACTGCAGTTTATAGATAATATAGGCTTTATAAGCAACAATACGGATGAGCTTAAAGGTATACTGGAACAATTACATCAAGCATCAGATCTCAAAATAAATCTCAGTCGAACTGAAATTATCCCAAATATTCAAAAATATATCTAAATAATATATAGACGTTGGCAAACTTGGGCTTCATACTTAGATATCGGTAGATCTCCATCAATTCAAAACCGATGGTGAACACATAAACTATTACTTTTGCATCTTAAAGAAATAATAAGAATGATAATACGACTTCAGCGATACTTCAGATATGATCTCGAGAACGCCTTAAGTAACAAAATAGAAAGCCGCTAGATAAAATATAATGTAAAGTATTGGAATAACATAATGTTCTAAGGAAAGCAAATTATGAACTGTGTTAGAAAAAGAAGAATATATGTTTGTTTATAAAAATACTTAATTTAGATAGCACAGCAAGTATCTTTGTAGAAGTGCAAAGGTAATATAGAAATATAGAAATAATATATGAATTTTAGAGTATGAAAACTAGTTTTCGAAGGAGGGATCATTTTTAAATTTCATAAAATAAAAATATTTTACCATTTTACAAATGGATTTTAATTTGGTTAAAAGTAAATCCGTACGTTTATGAAGTTAACCCGTTTTATCCATGAATTCCGTCAGTTATCGTCACCGCAGCGCGAGCTAGCAAAGGCCCTTGAACCGACCTCACAACCTCCAAGTCTCAATTCAAGAATTGATCATTATACAGCCGGATTCACATCAATTCGATTAAGGAACTCCATAAAGCACTTACCGCCTCCGTGTGAATGGGATGGGTGGCGAAGAGCAGGCCCGCTACGGCGGCAAAGGGGGCCTTCATCCCGGCCACGCATAGACACACTCTGGTGAAAAGGGCACAAGCAGCGCCGTGGAGCAGCACATTGCTCAAGTGGAACCATAGGGGCTTTAAGCCGAAGATCAAATAGTTGGCTCTGGAACAAAGAGGTTATTGTTATAGAGAAACACAATGGGGCGAGTGGTCGAGTAATGATTATCTCACCAAAAAAGACATTTTTGAAATACATGTTCTTAAAAATAAAATGAACTTAATTCACAATCTATTGTGTCACAATGATATTAAATGTCGATCTTGGTGGGTTTTCACAATTAAATTTTTAACTTTTTCTGTTAAATTAAAAGTTACAAATTACACTTTATTACCGACATTATTAAATACTGTAAATTTAAATATTCCTTATTAGTCGAACTTAAAATCGCATTCTTATTTAAATTTATTAGTTTTTATAAATATTAACCAACAACCAGAATAGTTTTTTACTGGAACAAAGAGGTACTATTTTTTGCTACTGTATAAAACTAAATTAATCGGTATGTCGTCCGATGTCACTATACAGAAGGTCTCTTCAAATAGCAAATCTTATTCCTTAAAAGTCTCAAAACGAAAATGTCCCACTAAAGATCAAGCAATTAATTTCAGTGCTATAAAAACGTCCGCCATCTGGATTATTCAATCCTGTTAGACACAATAATTTTTAGTCTAGTTTATCCAAAAAATATTTTATTTATTTATAACAGAATATGTAGATACTTAAATATTAAACGCATCGTCATTTAATTAATGAAAAAATAATGTGGTTCCATTGAAATGCAAGGAGAAATTTTAGCGTTTCAAAAGTTTCATTAGTGTTTAGCATTTCAAAACGTTTGTAACCGTTTCAAAGGTTTCAAATAATTTTTCAATGTTTCAAAAATTTATTATTATAATTCCTAGTAAATATTCAGAATAATGTTGTTCACGGCATCTATCCGCCGAGTTCGGAAGCATCTAAATTACCTTAAGGATCCAACTGTAGTTCATAATACCGATTTTGGCCTTAAAATCCGAGCTTTTGTAACCTCCCCACAATTAATATTTCTTTTCTCTCTTTGAACGTCCAGCATACAGGAAGAAATTTTGTTTAAGTAATCTCTTGACGAGGTGAGCCGAATTTTTTTTTTTTTATATTTGAAATAAATATTTATTTTAGAAACTTACTGGGAGTACAAAGTCATTTCATGACACTCTTAACTATTCGAAGAATTACCGTTGTTTGATATAAGTGCCTTTTTTGAATTATCCAGTTTACTTAGCCGGCCAATCCAATGTATTTTTATGGTGGATACATGTTTTTGCTGCCAATAGATTTAACGTTCCGAAATCCCAGCCTGTTACAAAGGTTAACTTTGTTAATAGCTTTGTTTTAAATTTTTCATTTTATTTCTTTGTCTGAACTCGTTTCCTTACGAGATAAACTATTAAAGGATGGTGCCCAATTCACTTTAAGTTTAAAGATAATACAAAAAGCTTGTATATAAATTTTGAAAGAACCACACCCAAGGTCTTTCGGACACTTGCAAAAGGGCCTAGTAAATAGTTTGCTTACGTTGCACCAATAATAGAACATTGTCTAGATAGGGTTACGTATTACTTAAGGACGATAGAAACACGACGATGTCACGACACGCACAAGCACCATTTGTATTTTCTATTGTATGTTTTTTTAACGTAACTGACCAGAAGTTCCCATCAGATATAAGAGATGAAAATTATACAAAATGATTTTAATTGTATAAATTATTTGTACAAAAGATAATTTTTTTCTCTCCCTCTCTCTCCAATTGTGCTAGAGCCCAAATCGACCCTTGGTCTCCTCCAAACTATACCTTCAACCTTGCCAGTCCCGCACCCATCTTCTATAGGTTCTTACATCTAGCATAATTTTATTTTATATTACTTTTATTATAATAACGACAGCTTAATTGTGTTTCGGTGAGAATACAACATGCAATTAGAATCATGGCCATTACAAACTAATTATCTTCGTACCTCGTACCTATAATAATAATACGGCTATGTGGTTGTTTAGTAGGTTTTGACATCACAGTTTAATGTTCATTGAAAATGGATATTCAATTATTATCTAAATTTAAAGAGTGGTAAACGTATAAAGGAGTTTGTAGGTTGTAGTTGAGTGAATAGCAGAAAGTTCACTTGCGACGCAGTACTTCATACGCGGCTCCTCGTTGTCGTGCATAGTTTTTTCTTTAAAAATTCATCAAAGAAATTAAACAAGGTTTTTAAACTAGTTAAAAAAGACAAAGATTTACATGTCACACACGACAATGTGAAGCATACTTCATTAAATAAAATTTGTTTTTTGCAAACGACAAGTAAAGTCAACCATGATGGAACCCGATTTTCTCAAATTGAGGCATCAGTACTCGCGTAAGATAAAAATATTTTGTTTTCAATGATACGCCGTCATTTATTTGGATGAAACTTTGGTGAATGTTGGATATGGTGTTTTCAAAGAATAAAAGAACCTCTTAGTAACTTCAGGTAGGGATGCGTTTGTTAATAGGTTATCAACAGGCCTAAAACAGCCGATCCAATGAGGCCCCCGATTTTTATAGTGCATGCAGGTAGTAAATTGGGCTTTGTGGAATGTTCTGTTTTTTGGTTTTTAGCTAAAAAAAAACTCAGCGGACCATCGTGATGAGATGGATGATCCTATATTTGATTAATGATTTAAGGAAAAGCTACTTCCTAATCTTTGTGTGATTCCTTCACCTTTGGTGATGCAGATATTATGAAGACCATCAAAATAAACCGCCTAAGGTGGGTGGGCCACGTTATGCGGATTGATGAGAGTGATCCCACTAAAATAACTATGCTAAACAGGCCGGTCGGAAGAAGAAGAAGGGGGCGACCTAAACTCAGATATCTGGACGATGTACAGGAAGATCTGAGGGAGATTGGAGTGAGGGGCTGGAGAAGACAGGCACTCGATAGGGAAGGATGGAAGAATGTTTTGCAGCAGGCCAAGGCTCACGAAGGGCCGTAGCGCCAACTGATGATGACTTCCTAATTTTCCAGAGAAAACTGTTGTTGTGATGGACAATGCCTCGTACCATTCATGGAGAGAAACAGTGATTCCGACACAAGGGTTTAATAAAGATCAAATTAAGGCATGGTTGCTAGAGAAATATATCTTTTTTAAAGATTATGTAAAATCAGAGCTGGTGAAAGTGGTAAACACATTCAAAGAAGAGGGACGACGAGGGATGAGCTTCTGAGGTATGCCACCTGTACTTATTATATATTGCATAAGTTAAAACAACTTTCTTTAAAATACTGCCACTTAAATGAACTTTTTTGATGGACTGATCTTTTTTTTAAAATCTGCTGCACCGTAAACAATTACACTGACGATCCTGTGTTGACTGTATTAAAATAATATTCAGCATATGTCTTAGATAATTGTTGCCAATCACAAAGGTTTATTACCCTCTTGTCATGAAGAAAAAATAGGTAGCACTAGAAATCGAAGGAAAATTTTGTTCACTGAAAGATATAGTTTATTTATGGAGCTTGGACTGTGAGTCAATGCCGGACCAGTTAAGGTTTAAATATCAATAATATTAATTTTGTACACGTATTGCATTCAATAATCCTTTGGTATTGCTAATAACTTTGTTTGTTATTGATAATAAATTCAGATATAAGCCAGCTTTGCAATGAACAACACAATTGAAATATTACATATAGTACTTTGTTATTGCTGTTCAAGTAAACGTTTTTAATCCGATGTAGCCGCTACAAGTTTTCCATATTACATCATAATTTGTAAAATAATTAATTCATAAGTAGTAACATAAACAAAGTACAGGAGGTTTTACATATACCTATATCGATGATGTTTTACTTTAACTGTTGTGTTTTATGAGATTAAACTATTTTATGTTTATAAATAATAAAAATAAATAATAAAAAAGTAAGAACTTAAGAAAGATACCAACGGAATTATTGGTGACATACATACCAACATGACATTCCCTTAGAATCCGTAAAGGATACTATTCATCGGTTTAGTTTCAATACAGTGAAAGAGTCTCAGTGCATCCAAATCGGTTAGCAACTCAACATACAGATAAGTTAAGAGTTTAAGATAAATACATAAAAATCTTAATCTAAAATAATTTTCGTTAATATATGTATACAGGGTGAGTCATGAGGAACTTTACATACTTCTACCATATGTAGAGTAACTCAGGGAGCATATCATGTGGCCACTAAAAATGTCAACTCCTCTTCTTTATTAATTAACAGGGTGATTTCTGTAATTGACCATTTATTTCATTTTACTGTAGTGTTTATACGGCTCATTTGATTTTTTAAATTTTTTCATGATACAGTACACTACTATCAAGCATTCGACTGGTATTGGCTAAACTAAAAAATTCCAGGACTGGCCTGGCTTTGGAAAAATTAATTTAGGGATTCATATTAAATATTACACCCTATATAAATTTTTTTTAAAATGCAATAAGTGATTTTCAAACTACATAAATAGCCAATGAAAACGACATATGCGACAATGTTGTCGCACTTTTATTAAATTTTTAGTGAACGATCAAATCTTACCAAAAATAGAACAACCATAATGAAGTATCAAATTATAAGGTATTAATTTAAACAAATGTTATAAATTTCAAACATTTTAATTAAAATGAGTTCCTACAATATAATCTAATACGTAGAAAATTAACATCTTTACTGTCACTTTGTATTATCTCTATGATAGAATCAATTGTTTTTCAATTTTAAATTTTTACTTATAGATCCTATTGGGGCATTATTTTCGATAAATAATAAATTAAATTGATTAAAAAGTCAAACCTCTTGTATGTGTTAGTTTTTGTTGATTGTAAATGATTAAAATTTTATGTCAAATAATAATACATTGCATCAACTGTACTTAATAAAAATAAATCTAAAAAAGTTTAAAATGAAGGTTGGCGTTGACCGTTTAACGTTTCTTGATGTTTTATACCCATTGTCATTATTGTCATTATCAATTGTTATTTATGTATACAAGAATACATATTTCTTCTGTCATATCTACGTTAAGTACATTGTGTTAGTTTTGGTAGAGCTTTTGTTACTTTCGTTCAAAATGCCACATCAGTTTTCGACCACAGAATATGCAGACATAATATTTGTTTATGGATTCTGTAATGGGAATGGTAGGGCTGCTAGTAGAGAATATCGCAGGAGATTTCCTAATCGTCGAACTCCCAGTCATCCAACATTTGGGTCAGTTTTTAATTATTTGCGAGAAAATGGCACTTTTCCTAGTGGAACAACAGAGCGACATGTAGATGAAGCGCAGGAAGATGACATTATGGCCGCCGTTACTATGAACCCTACAATAAGCACGAGACAAGTAAGTCGAGAACTCAATGTTACTCAATCAAAAGTAAGTAGAGTCTTACAAAAAAATAATCTATAGCCATATCACATTCAAATGGTTCAGCGACTACATGCTGGAGATGAGATCGATAGGTTAGAATTTTGTAGATGGATTAACAATAATCGACCAACGCTATACAGGACCCTATTTACAGATGAAGCCCAATTTACTAAAGACGGGATAAATAATTCACGAAATTCACATGTGTGGGCAGAAGAAAATCCCCATGCTATTCGAGAACGTCGTTCTCAGTTAAGGTTTTCGGTTAACGTGTGGATTGGTGTCATAAATAACCAATTAGTAGGTCCTCACTTTTTTGATGGTCCTTTAACAGGGCAGGTCTATTTGAACTTTCTACAAAATATTTTGCCGAATTTGCTTGCCAACGCGAACGTTGCTATCCGAGGGATGTATTTTCAGCATGATGGGGCACCCCCACACTTTTTACTGGCAGTGAGACAACATCTCAATAATGTTTATGTCAACAGGTGGATAGGACGTTTAGGTCCTATTTCGTGGCCTTCAAGATCCCCTGTTTTCAATCCCGTTGATTACCATATTTGGGGATGATTGAAGCAACTAGTTTACGCAGTGAATATTAATAACCGACAACAATTAATTGATAGAATTATACATTGTTGTAATACTATTAGAAACGATCCCCAGAGTATCCGTAATTTAATACGTCAATTAACAATTCGGCAACAAAAATGTGTACAGGCTGCAGGGTTCCATTTCGAAAATCTATTTTGAATTATTTTTATTTTGTTACCATTATTGTATCTTTTCCAGTTCTAATTTATGGGTTTATCATAACTATGTACATATTTTTAGTTTTTTTTTTAAATTGTTCTTCGTTATTGTTAGTAGTTACTGTTTTTGTTGTGCAGTGGCTCAGTTTATCATTTCAATTAAAATGTTTGAAATTATAACATTTGTTTAAATTAATTACCTTATAATTTGATACTTCATTATGGTTGTTCTATTTTTGGTAAGATTTGATCGTTCATTAAAAATTTAATAAAAGCGCGACAACATTGTCGCATATGTCGTTTTCATTGGCTATTTATGTAGTTTGAAAATCACTTATTGCATTTAAAAAAATATATAAACAGGGTGTAATATTTAATACGAATCCCTAAATTAATTTTTCCAAAGCCAGTCCTGGAATTTTTTAGTTTAGCTAATACCAGTCGAATGCTTGATAGTAGTGTACTGTATCATGCAAAAATTAAAAAAATCAAATGAGCCGTATAAAAACTACAGTAAAATGAAATAAATGGTCAATTACACAAATCACCCTGTTAATTAATAAAGAAGAGGAGTTG
Source organism: Diabrotica undecimpunctata (assembly GCF_040954645.1). Lineage (NCBI taxonomy): Eukaryota > Metazoa > Arthropoda > Insecta > Coleoptera > Chrysomelidae > Diabrotica > Diabrotica undecimpunctata. The sequence goes on from NC_092803.1 coordinate 52,214,765, forward strand.
ACATTTTTTAGTGGCCACATGATATGCTCCCTGAGGGACTCTACATATGGTAGAAGTATGTAAAGTTCCTCATGACTCACCCTGTATATATAGAACTCTACTATATTTAGTAAACACCGCAGTTTTAAAATTCCACGGCAATATCTGTATTTTGTTTGGAAACAAAATTAAGAAACAAATACAAAAGCATAAAAGGCAAGTGTATTAATAAATATTTTACCTTCCGTACAAAAATTTTTATTTTGTATTAACAAAATTTTCTTTGATATATATTCATTAATAGTTATGAAGAAAAATATATTATTTGACAACGCATACTATCCCAGAACTAGTCAGATAAATCTAAACTTTCCAGTTGGATTAAAATGGCGTGCTACAATTGCGTGTAAAAATATATCGTGACCATGTACTTTAAATGATATTGGGAATCATTCTGAAATATTTATTATAAAAACAACCCTATTGATTTTGAATAGAAAAACATATTTACAACAAAGAGCCTTGGCGTTTATTGTCGCGGCAAAGCTTTTTTGTGTGACCGATAAGTGGACTAAACTAAACAAATTACTTTTATAATCAACATGAGTTTTATTTATAAATGTCCATAATAGGCTCTAATGTTAAAGTTTTCTATTTTACCTCTAAAAAAATTTCAATAAAACCACTTTCAGTGGTATTCTCAACACTTCAGAAAATTATTGCTCTGAGAAATACTAGTTACAAATATTTATAGCTTTGTACAGGCTATTTACATTAATAACCGTCTTATATTTATCTTTTTGCCTTTATATTTTCTCATAATGTTAACGTAAAAAATTACTACACGTTTATTGCTGGCCAGTACGGGTGTTTTCAAGAAATTATTTATATACATAAATAACATTAAACTTTCATTAAGGAAAAATAGTAAAAATGGAGATGAATTTTATTTTTGACATTTAACTCTGTTACTTTTATTAAAGCTAATTTTAAAGATAATTATAAGATTTCTAAAAAAGGTTTTTATAAATTTTATTTAACAACTTGACCTTTTATCTTTATTTCTTCATGACTGTCTTTTCCTTTATCTCCACGCAGGGTAGCTTTTCTTAATTACATTTCTTTATTATTTTCTATCCTGAGTCACACCAACATCGATCCCCTTTACTGACATGGCCTACCTAAGTGTCTCCCCCAGGTATTCTTTGGTTTTCTTTCATTACTCCTTTGACCAAATCAGCAATTCTTTATATTGGATAATTAGCGTCTCGACGTTGAACCATCTTAGCTATGCTCTCCCATTTTAGCCCTAATTGCTGCACCTCTATACTTTTTGTAATATACTAACACTTATTCATCTACCCATTACACACTGATTGACTCTCAGCATAAAGATGTTGACACTTACTAGTCAAACATTTCACGGTTTATTACTTATTCTGGTTTACAAAAGCTTAAACGTGCACTAGCTAGTACAAAGATGGACTTTTTTTATGATAACAGTAATGATCCTGATTGTTTGACAGTCTTTCTAACCGAAACAACTTAATATTAAAGCATTTCACCAAAAATTTTTTGACAGTCTTTCTAACCGAAACTTATAACAACTTAATAATAACCCTTATCCGCAAAAGGTATATCCATCGGACACACTTATAGATATGTTGCTGTATATTTCAACGTATCTGGACAGTGTATGTCCGTCAATTTGCTTTTCGATGCGGTTACGCCACTGATCATCAATATTTATTGACTGTCAGTCACGTGACGTAATAAACAAGCTCTGATTAGTCTGACTAGTAATTCAGTTGCATTTTTGCTAGCCTATAGTGCAGTTTACTTTGTTTGTTTTGTTTAATATTTTTCATATTTTCGTAATCCCGTACATAGAAATATCTTCAATTTTTAGTTTTCACACATTTACTAAATTATAAAGTAGTAAATATAAGCAAAAGAAAGTTAACTTTAACGGAGCTTAAAGATATAATTAAGAACTCATCTGATTTTGATAATGACGAATACTGCGTAGAGAAATTCCACGACGAATCTGAATCATATGATGGTCATTTGTAGGAAGTTAGTGAAGAGGAGGATAAACAAATTTTAGAGAAAAATCCATGTAAGTATAAAATAAAACGTAGATTGAGACTAGTATACCTTAACCTTAGCTTTAACTTACCTTCAGCTCGTGAAGAGCACATCAGAAACAGTAAACCAGAAATGTATGTTGCTAGAGATAAAACTGAGGTCATCACAACCTTGTCTGACTGGACGAACACGAGTTTAAAATTTAGTAAAAGGACCACTACACAGAGTTTAACTTCCACCTGGAACATGCATTTAAGAACCAATAGCAACCTTTTCCGACTGAACGAACATTTCAAAATTTAGTAAACAGACCACTACACAGAGTTTAACTTCCAGCTGGAACATGCATTGAAGAACCAATAGATACATTTCGCTTATATTTGACTAAAAATATTATGGATAACATTGTCCGTTACACCAATCTAGATGCTCATCCTGTATTGCAAAATAAACCATGGAAGTCCTACGCCAGAAATGAAATGTATGATTTGTTTGGTCTCTGGTTCACCACCGGCCATCTTAAATCAAACTGTGCAAGTGAGGAAGCTTTGTGGAATTCAGTTTGTGGACCACAGATTTTTCGAGTCACTATGGGTATAATCGGTTCAAAGAGCTTTTGCGTTTTATTCGTTTCGACGACAAAACGACAAGATCAGGGTGACATAAAAAAGATAAACTGGCTACTATACGGGATATATGTGGTCAAGTATTCGCTGTCCAAGTGCTTATGCAAAGATGCAGGGATGTTAACTGTGATGTGTATACTTGTTTTATCGACTATAAAAAGGTTTTTGACAGAGTAAAGCATGATAAACTTATAAACATCTTGAAAGAAGTGGGGTTAGATGATAGGGACTTAAGAATCATCTACAATTTATATTACAACCAAACAGCCAATATTAAAGTGGATGATAAATTGACAGAGGCAGTCTCCATAGATAGAGGAGTGAGGCAAGGATGCATTCTGTCCCTGGTGTTATTTAATATATACTCTGAATATATCTTCGAGCAAGTGCTAGGCGAACTACAAGAAGGCGTATTAGTCAACGGAATACGTCTAAACAACATTAGATATGCCGACGACGCAGTAGTTTTTGCAGATAGTCTGGACTGTTTGCAAAGAATAATGTCGCGTATATCAGATATAAGTAGAGAACACGGACTTGATCTTAATACAAAGAAAACAAAGTACATGGTAGTCAGTAAGCGCGAAATATTAAATACACAGCTTTTGGTTAACCAACATTCAATTGACAGAGTGGACAGCTACACATACCTTGGTACCAACATTAACAGCCAATGGGATCACTCCAGTGAAATAAAATAACGTATAGGAAAAGCGAGATCGGCGTTCATAATGATGAAGTCTCTTTTCAGAAGTCACGATTTACCACTTGCTACCAAAATCTCTCTCATTAGATGCTATGTATTTTCTACGTTATTATACGTAGTAGAGGCCTGGACACTTTCCGAAGCTTCTTTAAGAAAACTCGAGGCATTCGAGATGTGGTGTTACAGACGTATTTTAAGAATTTCATGGGTGGATCGTGTGACTAATGTTGAGGTCCTACGTAGAATAGGCAAGCAATGCGAAATTATTAACACCATCAAAGAGCGCAAACTAGAATATATTGGCTATGTTATGAGGAATGAACAGAGATACGGCTTGTTGCAACTCATTCTTCAGGGCAATGTATTTGGAAAGAGAGGACCAGGGAGAAAAAGAATATCTTGGCTTCAAAACCTGAGAAACTGGTTTAATACATCGACAACCAGACTATTCAGAATAGCAGCAAGCAAAGTTAGGATAGCCATGTTGATCGCCAACATCCGGAACGGATAGGCATCGTAAGAAGAAAAAGATGTGATCAAATACTAGGAAATTTGAAAAAGCATTATTTGCCAGGACGAAATATAACAATCGATGAGCAGTTGATTCCTTATCGTGAAAGATGTCCGTTCAAACAATATATTCCCTCAAATCCCGATAGGTATGGAATGAAAATATGGTCGACATGTGACCCAGAAACTTTTTATCCTCTAAATGCGATTCCATATCTTGGCAACGAAGGTAACCAAGTAGCTACTTTTTTGGTACGTAAAGTGGTAAAACCTTATTACCGAACCAACAGCAACATAACATGTGATAACTATTTTACAAACTTAGATAAGGCGTATAATATGTTATTCAATGGTTTAACAATTGTTGGCACAGTTAGAAAAAATAAAAAGTTTATTCCTCCTGAGTTTCAATCAGGTAAGAACAAGAGGCCATTGTCTTCTACATTTGATTTTACAAAAAAGACAACATTGGTAACATACGTGCCTAAGCCTATGAAAAGTGTCATAGTGTTGTCAACAATGTATTACTCGAATGAGATTAGAGAAGAGATGAACCATAAACCAGAGATAATTCTCGACTATAATAAAACAAAAGGTGGAGTTGACTCGCTAGACCAGATGGTGCATCAATATATGTGCAATCGTAAAACAAACCGTTGAACTTTCGCATATTATATGAATATGTTAGATATATGCTGTCTAGCATGTTATGTTATTTGGATCGACCCGCATCCAAACTGGAACATAAAAAGACACAAAAAAGACGTCTATTCATAATTGAAATAGCAGAACATTTTATAAAGCCCCACATTATCCGCAGATCAAACGTAGGACTGTCTAAATTAACCAGATCCCTTATGGCGAACTTTGCAGAAGAAGCAACTGCCACAAGTGACCCACCTTAGTCAACACAGAAAAGAAGATGTTACTTATGTCCATAAAAAAATCAAGAACACAAAAACAAACGTATAATAGTTGCAGCAAGAACGTTTGCATCAAGCACAGCAGAGTAAAACGTGAGTGTATTAGTTGCCTAAGAAAGTAATAAAATGTCATATCATTGTAAATACTTTAGAATAATAGGTTAAGATTTGCATTTTTTTTAATTTTTATAGACCGAGCACTCACTTATTATTACTTTATTAGCTAGAAATTAAAATTTCAAAGGAATGATAAACATTTTATTAATTATAAACTGAAATACTATAATATTGTTACCGTGTGTCCGACGCACACACTCTGTCTTACTATGCCAGAAAAAATAGGTGTTCAGATGAGGATAAAAGCATTTTCCAAAAAAAAAGTCTGGCAAACTGTTGAAAAAACACCCGTGCAATGGGTTAATAACGAATTAAGATCTTACGTATATAGTCTTTTCTTTATTAAATACATTGAAGATCCCAATTTGTTCCAAGTATATAAACAACAAAAATTTGAATATAATCGGCAATTATAAATTGCTAAAAAGTCAGATTACTGTGATTATATTACCTATTCCAATAATAAACCTAGAGATGGCTGGAAAGTAGTAAATTTCGAAATAAACAATACCATAACTAGTTCGGTATAACCTGATCTACCTCCAGAAGGAATATATCAATTTTTTATTACAATTGGAGAAAATATAATTACATATCTTCCCACAATTTATATCAATGTCCTCTTTAATTAAAGAAGTTATCCTTCTGGGAGCAAGTCTTTTTTTTATCCCGTTGTGAAGGAAGAGGTCTCTCGAAAAATAAAGTCTCTTAATAAATTCAATTGTAGGGACGTTCACGAAATTAACAGCAAGATTTTAAAAGAATCTTACCAAATAGTTTTAACACCTTTCACTTATCATATTAATTTAATTCTGTCAACTGGATTATTTTTGGAAGTAGTAAAATACTCAAAAGTACTACTTATCTATAAAAAATATGAGTCTTCAAAAACTGACAATTACAGACCCATAAGGATTGTTTATACTTTTGAAAAAGTGATTAAAAAAATATCAAACAATTATATTCCTATTTTGAGTCCAAAAATTACTTTAGCAACTTACAACATGGATTCAGAAGTGCTCATTCTACTACGAACGCGGTATATGTTGTGAGTTGATTGAGGGGTTTGAACGCAGCAATCTCATAGCAATTTCTCTTTGCGACTTCTCGAAAGCTTTTGACTTCGTTTTATATAGTATTTTGCTCCACAAATTAAATTACTATGGAATCAAAGGTATCCCTCTTAAGCTTATAACTTCGAACCTATGTGGCAGACAACAGGCGGTAGTGTATAAAGAATATCTCTCTGATTTTCAATCCGTAAAACATGGAGTCCCACAAGTTACGGTCTAAGGACTTCTTTTGTTTATTATTTATGTCAACGATTTGCCTAAATTTATTTCTCCGTATAAATGAGTACGATTCGCAAATGATACGACATACGTTATATCAGGAAAAAATAATGATTTAAAAATGTTTTACGAGGAATTTTTTATTAAATCTAGCACATAGTTAGCTGCAAACAAATTAAAACATAACTCCGATAAAACGCAAAACTTGAGTATATCTACAAGTAAAATAAGATAACAGCGAGACTGTTAAAATATTGGGTCGGCTCATATCTCTCAACTTAGGAAAAAGCTATCAAGTTCAATATTTGTTATTGGCCAACTATCAAGAGTTGTCAACTTTGAAACATTAAAAATTATATGTTTTTCTTTATTTCACTCTCACCTAAACTATGGATTAATCATATGGGGCAATGAAACAACTGCACTTTAAATTTTTAGAATGCAAAAAAAAAGCTATCAGCATTGTAGCAGGAGTTAGTTATCAGGAACACTGCTGACTTTCTTTATCAAATTCAAAATTTTGCCGTTACCTATTCTGTTGATATTTTAAGTTCTGACTGAAATTCTTAGAAAACGGTAATAAAGCAGTCTGATCTTCACGTTCACAATACGAGAAACCATTACTATTTACTAACAAATCGCTGTAGATTGCGTCTTTCAAATAAAAATTGGCTTAACTATAACTATTACAATATTTTACCAAAAAGTTAAACAGCTAAGCTGTATTAGTTTCAAAAAAGTTATAAAAAAATATCATCTAAAACATTTCTCTTTTACTGTTTAGACGATTTATTGCGGAACATATCGATGGCTTAATCTGCAAACATGCTAACTCCACTTTTTTCGTAATATCGTTTTATTTGTGTATTGCTTTCTTTACCCAGCTATATATCAGTTCGCAAACCGCTAACTCCTAATTTTTATCGTAAACCTTTCAAATAACCTGCCCAAAAACAAGCTACCTACATGCATAACACCCCCACTACGGTAAAAGCGCCAACCGTTAGAAAGTAGTTTAAACGTGGAATCTTGCCCATACGGTTGCTATCAAAACAGTCTCTTTATGATTATTATGTTTCGGACTGGTGTTCTAAAACAACGTATTGCCTGTATCGGTGGCAAAATTTAATAACACTTTAGATACGGAAAACATATCATTTTTTCATCCTTAAAAAGACGCCTGCTAAAAATGCATGTCATATAAATTGAGTTTGTATCTAAAGATGAATACAAGAAAAACACAACAAGAAAAAAGTAGGCTCTTTTCTTGTTGTGTTTTTAGTTACATATTTGCAATTGATATTCAGGCTCTGCTACAGCACCAAAATCTAATGTATCATCACTGTATTACAAATCTAAACTTAATGTGCATAATTTTTGTGCATTGGATTTAAAAACTAAGGAAGCATACTGCTGTTTATGGAATGAGACAGAAGGTGGAGTTTCCGCTGAAGAATTTGCTTCTGCCATTTCATAGTTTCTTATAGATAAAGTTCTACCACAAATCTTGGACACCACAGACAAAAAAGTAGTGATTTACAGCGACGGATGCGCAGCTTAATATCAAAACGTTACGGCCTCAAATGTTTTGATAAATGTGGCGATGACCAGAAACATCGTTATTGAACAGAAGTACCTCAAAGAAGGTCACACATAAATGGAGGTAGATTCTATGCATGCCTCCATCAAAAAAACCTTCGAAATAAAATTATTAATGTACCTGCTGAATACATTGGTATTTGCCGAAGTGCTTGCAAAAATCCAAAACCATACTATGTTGAATATTTAAAACATTCATTCTTTAAGACGTTTTATGATGTCAAATTTTTTAAATCCATTCGAGCTGGGAAAATCAAGGGGAATCTCGAAGTAAATTTTTTTCTTCATGTTTGACAGGTAAGGTAGTAAACATTTTTACTTTTTCTTTTCAAGGTTAATGAAATCAGAGCCCTGAAATATACGTATTTTATAAAGTATATTTTAAAGAAGAATGGAAGTTACTTCCCCAATGGCGTGAAAAAATGACTAATCCAAAGGAGTTTGCTCAGCTGCCGAACTTCCGTTCTGATAGATTGCCATTAACCATCAGAAAGTTCCAGGATCACAATCTAAGTTTTTTATACTGTAATATTTTATTTTTTCTTGATACTTTCGAATTTTAGTTCTTTATATTAATTTGTTTTAAAAGATGTTTAAAAAAACAGGCTAACTCCTTTTTTCTATTTCTTACTGAATATGTAAAAAAGTTAACTCCTTTTATGGTGCAAAAAAAGTTTTAGGCCAAACAAAGTTATTTTTGATTAATTATTATTAACGCCAAGCATTAAAAGAAAGAATTAAGATTTAGTAATTAACCGTAAGTATAATTATTCATGAACTGAACGGTTTTATGTTCATACTGACAAATTTGCCTAAATGAAGTTGGCTTTTTTGCAGATTAAGCCATCGATATACTGAACTGCTTACCGTGACTTTGCAATAAATCTTTTTCTATTTAGTATGTGTTCTTGTTTGTGATATATTTAAGTTACGTTTTGTATTCATTTTTTATATACTAGTTATGTATTTTTTTTTTGACTTGCTACAAACATTTGTATTTGTTAAGTAGTTAAATAAATAAAACTCAACGTAACTCATTTCTGTAACATGCAATAGATGTTTCTATTTTTTTTAACTACCCAACATTCAGTTTCTTAGATCATAGTTGGCCTTAAAAGAGTTTTATAGAATTTGCCTTTTAGTTTCATTGAAATCTTTCTGTCAGAGAACACATATCTCAGTCCTTTTCACTTCATTCATCATAGCCTAACTCTACTGCATGTATTTCCATCTGCTTTTTCATTAATGTTTAATACTGATCCTAGGTATCAGTTTTCCATCTAAGTTATCGGTATCACTATTAAGTTATATTTTATGTCAATGCTTATTAAATTTTTAAATGAATCTTCTAACTAATCACTCTGTTTTTGCCCAATTAAGTTTTAAATCTTCTTTTTCAAGATCTTATCTCCACTATTTTACCTTTATTATAAATCCATCTAATTTTCCTACTGGCAGTAGCTACATCACCAGTATACATTGGGAGGAGACTTACTCTATAGGGCACCTATATCATATTGAGCACCCACCACAGAACCTCTCCATGAATTTTTTTATATGCTTTCTCAAAACCAATGAATACTATATAAGCATTTGTTTTTTATTCCTATTATAAGGCAACCCCTTGTATAAGGAGTAGTCATTTCATTTCTCTTACATGTATTCGTTGTTCCTATTTCTTTTTAACTGCCCAATATTCATTTCCTTACATTATAGCTAGTCTTATTGCTATTTTATAGAATGTTCCCATCACCTTCAAAGCTAGTTTTCTGTCACACAACACACAACTTACTTGCTCTATCCAACCCTGCTACTGCATGCATCTCCATGGATTTTCGCTTTACTCTTTAATACTGATTTTGTGTACTTAAAAATATTACTTTTTACAATTATATCACCATCCTAAGATATCATTATATTTGTACTAACTCATCTCTAAACGATTATTCTTAATACTTTGTTTTTGATCAAATACGTTTTAAATCTTTTTCCTGAAGAATTTGTCTCCACTGTTCCAGCAGTTTTTGTGCTAAGTCGCACTATTTTCTACTAACATCAGTCTCTTCTACACCTGTCCTCACTGCAGAATCACTCGAGGAACTCTATCTATAATAAATGCCATACAAGCGTTAATTTTATTCTTGCATTTTTCCATCAACAGCCTTATGCCATAATGAAAATTGCATCTGTTGTTAATCTGCTTATCATAAAGCCAAACTGATTATCGAATATTTCTTTTTTTTGACGTACCTGTCTATCAATTACTCTCCCACATATTTTCATGGTGTTCAAGTCGTTTTATGGCCCAGTGGTTAGAACAGTGTTATACATCTTACTTGTTTTTGTAAACAGGTACTACTGTACTACTTCTCAATTCATCTGGCATTTGGCCAACTTCCATAATTCCCTTAGATAGACCAGTTAACCAACTTGGTTCTGTCTCTTCTTATGCTTTCCATACTTCTACCACTTGAGTTTTGTGGTCCCCTCCAATATTTTGGTTAAATTTTGCGTTTTACTTTGATGCTTACCACAAACAACTTATGTTGTTGGCTTACTTTTATTACCTTGCGGTCATTATTAGGTTATTTATTTATTTATCGTATGGCATACAATAGGAACGCATATTTAAAAACCAATATAAAACATTACATGGAGTATTACAAACGAACATCTAATGCATTAATATAGTCTAAAACATTTTCGGTCGCATTCAGGAACTAGGTAATAGTCAGTGAGAGAGTAAGCCTTGTTAGTAAGACACTTGTTCTATTATCTACCAAACTTAAATTAATTCGCAAAAAACAATTACGGCTGGTAGTTCACAATCTCAAAAATGTTTTCTTTTCAAATTAAAAAAATATATATTTTTCATTCATTGGAGAGGATTGGCAAATAAAAGAATGTTAGGATTTAATTTTAAAATAAAGCAAAGATGCAAATTAAAAGGAGGAAATCCCAGTAGTTGGCTTTGAAATTTATCCAGATGGATTACAATTATTCCAAAACGTTTTCGGTCCAGGTACACGATCATGAATGAAACCTGAAACTATATTTTAGTTTCACAAATAAACTTTATTATTTTCACTCAGGAAATAAATATAACCATGTTTGTCATATTTCACATTTTTATAAATTTAGTCGTCAAAATTTTACCTCTTTTATATCACTTTACCTTTTTGAAAACACAGATGTGATGAGTACTTTAAAAACTTGCATGAAATCAAAAATACCAGAGGACAGACATAGGATGCGGGACCCCAAGTGAAAACGTAATACCGGAGATAATGCGAGAAGACATATCGAAGCTTTAAATAGAATGAAGAATATTAAGGCAGCAGGATGTTACATAAAGATGTGGAAGTCTCTAAGAGAGGCATGGGTTAATGTGTTGTGGAAAATACTGAAAAGGATATATGAGGAGAAAAGGATGCTCAATGCATGGAAGGAGAGCATGATAGTATCGCTTTATAAAGATAAAGTACCTATTCATAAATGTAAGAATTGTAGAGGGACAAGTTATTGTTATACACAATGAGGATTTAAGTGATTCTATTAGTGTAATTATGTATATTGTTAAGTCGAAGAGTCAATAAAAATAAATTTATTTTCCAATCATGTGGTAACATTTTATAAATCGTTTTTAGACTAACTGCTTCAAAGAATAAGAATTTTATTAAATATGCATGTTGAATTTGTTGCTTTTATATTTTATTTTACGTTACAGCAGATAAATATCTGTGATTGTCTGGCTCTTTGACTGTAGGATAATAATTAAATCCACGCAATTTTTCTTTTTAAAAAAGGTATTTGCAAAGAGATGAACTGCTAAAGTTCTATCTAAAATGTAAATAATTTATTCCTTTGAGTCTGAACAGAATCGCGAATGTTGGAAACCTACAATCCAAAGATATCCGTTACAGCCATCAAACGTCGACATCAATCCTCTTCAAATTGAAAAACAAAAAAGGTTAGTCGATATTCGTGCCAGTACTTTGCTGGAAGAAATTCACGGAATTGAAGTCGCAGAGGGGAATACAGATAATTGACTCGAGGAGGTGAATTACATCTCGGTGTCCTATGGGTCTGGCTCTTTTAAATCTTAAATGGGGCCTCTACAATCAAAGCGAATAAGATATCGGTATCGCTAGGGGCCGAAGTCACATCAACTTTATCAAAAACGGAATAGATGAGACGACTAGGCTGTCTTTAAAGTTTTCTCCCAGAAAATGAATAATGAATGTCCGCTCTCATTTTCGACGACAAACACTGAATATTTCAATTTTAGTTTCGTTTCCGAATGAAGTTGTCGTGAAAAATAAAAGATACATACAAATGAATCTACCTCCATCTATAATTCTAATATTAAACTTGTTTTATCTACATTTTAGATGAATTCTTTGGTTTTTGAAATTAGTCACTAACACAAAGAAAATATAATATAACTTGTATAAATTTTATACTTTTTATCATTCCTAAAGCTTTTACTCCAGTAAATGATCATTTTGGAAAGTAATGTTCATCGTCACTACGGATTTTCTTGAAAATTTGGATTTGAAAGTTATTCAGAGTGGACGAGATTTTGTATAACTTAAGCGCATTTTTTTTTAAGCTATAGCTCTTTGGTACATTTATCATCCCATAAATACATTAATAATTCTTAATAATCAATACAAGGAACTTCTTTTAATGACAGTCACTAAGGTAAACCTCATGTAAAATGCATAACGTAACTTGTTACGTCATTTATCGTCCACCATCCTGATAGTCTTATCACTTTTTAAATTTTATCTACTTTTCTCATTATTTCAGCTAATAATACCCCTGATAAATTTAATTTTATATTTAACTTAATAAATCAAAATAAGCAACAAATTTTCTCTAATTATAATAAACTTAAATTTTAAATACACACATTATAATATTATTAACAGATGGGTCCGTGGACTTGGTTTGATTTTTTAAAACAAACTATTAACCTTATCTTAATATCAATGTCATTTCAACAGTTCATTTTAATTTCCTGCATTTGAACCCAATTAACTGGTGTCTGCAGATCAAAACTCATGTGAATTTAGTTTCAAGTAGGGACATATTGTCCCCGGAAAGTTAAATGAGTCTGTCGTTTCATCTCAGCGAGCGGCAACTGTCCCGTCATGATATTTCTACGTGTACACTTTAAGCCTCACATGGTTCAGGAAGCCCCCACTGGTACTCTTGGTTTGGCAAATCTATCAGGCTGGATGACTTTTGGTATTATTTGTTAAAGTTATTAAACATTTTATTCGCCACTCAAAACGCAGCATAAAATCACGAAAGTCATTTATCATTGGAGGCACTTAATTTGTGCAAAGAAAATGGACTGGCAATGTTAACTTTTCCACCACATTCCACCAATAAATTGCAACCGTTAGACGTTGGAGTTTTTATTACGCCATTCAAAACGTATTACAATAGATACTTGGATCATGCAGCATCCTGGACAAACAGCAAATATTTACAATTTTGCTGGTTTTATAAAGATTGCTCACGAGAGAGGAATGACTCCATCAAACATCACTGGTGCTTTTAAGAAAGCAGAGATTTACATATGACAGACATGTTTTTATCGATGCCGATTATTTATGTAATTACGTTACCAATCGACCAATGGCAGACTTGCCAGCTACTTGTCAGGTAAAAGAGGATCCACGGTCAGGTGATGCTCCTGCTGAAAAAATCAATAACTCAACAATGGAAATCGATGCAGATGCCAACTCAAGTTTCAATAACAACTCTTAAGACCCTAGTACTTATACTACCATCAGTAAAGTAAAAATATTTTTATGCAGATTTGAAGATTTTAGAAGATTTACCAAGGCAGGGAGTAAGAAAAACAATAGAAATGGTCAAGCAAGAGAAAAAAGTATGATAGCGACCAGTACTCCAGGAATGACTGCAATTGCAAATAAAACGGCGGTATTAATAGCAAAAATAGACATGGTAAAGCGGAAAATAACACATTTTAATAAGGATACTAAAAAAAATTCATAAAAATCGAAGGGGTTCAGTCTTCATCTGAAGAAGAAGATGTAGTCAATTATATTGAGACTGATGAGGACTTGGACGCCACTGAAGACATTTTCATTTTTAATGCAGACAAATGCATAGATCTGGATAGGTCACCCATTAAAAATGATTATGTACTGGTGGAGTATAAATTAAACAGCCATAATAGTAAGTTCTACGTTGGACTTGTTATGAAAGAAAAGAATACGAGCTGAGATTTTGAAGTGAAGTTTTTCCGAAAAAAAAGGAAATTACACCTTTATAAAGCCACCAGTTCCAGATGTATCAATAGTCGCTGAGAATAGCATTAAGATGATTTTGGAGGACCCGGTTTTCGCGGGATCAACCCAATCCGATGCAATGAGTTTATGGTTTGAATTATTTTTCCTTTGATTTTATATTATTTTTTTATTATTGGAATAAAACTATAGCATAGCACTTTTATTGGGCATACTTCTAAATCAATCTCATTCGTTTATTGTACCACCTGGTCGTTTTTATATATGTTACATTGTACCCCTATTTATGTTACATTATACCCCTATATATTTTACCCCTATGTATGTGCCCCAGTGAATTAAATTTGAATTGATTATCACTTAAAAGAGTTAATAATAAGGTTTTTAATGCTACTATAAGTATATTCCTAGTACCGAAGGGCATCTTTTAAAACACATTTTAAACTGATATACCTACATGCAAAAACAGGAAAAATAAAAAACCAGTTTGTGTTACATTTTGCCCCGTGCTCCCCTACTACGTGCAAAGAAGAGACACAACTTACAAGTTTTTCAAATATTTTTGTCGCAGTATTCTAACATCACGAAAGAAACATTACTGTTATTTTTTTATATTGTTACTCTATTATGATTTTCTTTTGTATTAGTTTAAGACATTACTATTATAAAGTATGAGGGGTCATCTATAATCCCGCGATATTAGTTCAAGGTTAATCAAATATAGGCACCTATAGAAATTAGAACCTAAACTCTAATTTCATTATTGTGATTCATTCGTTTGAAGGCGTAGAAGTGGGGAAAGACGTATGAAAATCCAGTGGCGTACACTCAGTTTTATTTCAACGTTAATTATATTATATTGCTTAAATATTATTGTTCAAAATAGGCCACAATATATTTATCTGCAGGTTTTTACTGAAGTTTCCATCTCTATATCCAAAGACCGTTTTCAAAGATGTAAATTATAGTTATATTTATTTTATTTGTTTATTATTATATATTTATATATTCTTATATTATTTATTTTCTTTTTTTTTTCTTAACTTTAAAAACGGTCTCTGTAATAGAAATCGAAACGTCAGTAAAATAAATATGTAAATAGATGTATTGTGGCTTATTTCCAACATTCTCCCCAAAAATACGGAATGTCACAAGCAAAAAGCCACAGAAAAATAAATATTGCTATCATTTGTATATTTGAAAACGATCTCTTTATATAGAGATCGAAACGTCAATAAATTAATCATTTCAATTAAATGTATTGTTACTTATTCCCAACATTATTTCTAAATATATAGAACGGCAAGCAAAAAGCCATAGAAAAATAAATATTACTATCACTTGTATATTTGAAAACGATCTCTTTATATAGAGATCGAAACATCAAAAAATTAAACCTATAAATAAATATTTTGTAGCTTATTCCATACAGTCTCCTAAAAATACAGAATGCCACAAACAAAAAGCTATAAAAACAATTCATTTTGCAGAAAACTTACTGATGCCACCCGGCTGTCGCGAAAGTTACGCTAAAACGTCTTTTGACGTGACCCGTTCTTTAAGAGTTACACAATGAAATTTTTTATAACAAATTTTGACAGTTTCCACACCACCCGAGAGGTATGTCTTGTGGCGCATTACTTTTTTTTAAATGCCATTTTTTTACATTTTTCTGCCGACAATTCCTTCATAAACGTTTCGTATCATTACCTTCTCTTCGGACGTTAACATTTTCCGTCTCTTTTGCGGCTTTTCATTTTTGGAATCAACACCAGAATTTTGCTGTCTTCTCTTGGAACAACTCGGTTTTTCATCCATTGTATTTCAATAATCACAGAATATAACTAAAACTTTACTATAAAACGACAAACTATAACACTCTTATTATCAATAACACGTTTTATTAATACTACAATACACTATTGATAAAACAGTATTGACAACAATAAGTTTACAAACTTATCACATAAAATATACTCACAAAATGCAACATATGAACTACCCACAGAGGCGCCAATGTAAACGAACCATTTCTTCGGCGAAAAAATAATAAAAACTAGTTTTACGGCATGTCTGGGTCCGAATTGTAAAATGGAGTTTCCTCGCTAATTCCAACATTGCCAAACGATTGAAAATAATGTTTTAAAATATCGATTTTTATTTTATAAATTTAAATATGTAACGAAACGAAACATATATAAAATTTATTTCATTAAAATTTTGTGCTTAATTTGTTAAAAATCATGTTTTTTGATATTTTATGACGGTAATAATCGCTGCGTGGAAGAATACAGGTTTTGTATGACCATAATTAAACTTGTGAACAAGAATTGGCTACACTGTACAACAACTTCTGATCAAGTCTACTATAGAGAAGCACAAATAAATATACTACTTTATATATTCTGTAATTTCTTATGAGGAAACGCAAATTGCAATTGAGAAAACAGGCAGTTTTCGAGGGCCGCTGTGTACATTTAAATTTGAGGATATTCGGCGTTTAAACTATGAAATCACTCTTCTAAATTGAGGATTTCTACTATAAGTTTTTATTATAATGTAAAGTTTCAAAAAGTTTTACACATTTGAAGCACAAGTCACAAACATAACAAATTGTTATCAAATACTAAAACATTTTTAAGACAATTATGATAAAAATATCGAATTTTCTTTTAAAGTTCCATATGGCACTTGAAAACACTTTGTCTGTTAAAGACCCCAAATATAATTATTACTTTACTCGTTATATCTTATATCTAAAAATCCTAAATTTACTTATGTGTTGCCTTTGGTTTAGTAAATAATAAAGTTGCACATTTGTTTTAGTTATGTGGGCATTCTTTACTTTTAAATAACCGTTTACCGATAAATATTCGATTGTTGATTCAATTTGAAACATTTCGTGCGAAAAAAAATGAACCGTTCACAGTTACTTTCCCATCGAGGAACGCTTTATGCTGTGAGATGAAGTCAATCAATGAAAACCCAAAAAGAGCCCCATTCTACAAGAAAATATTGTTATAATAATTCTATCTTCTCTTTGTGTACTTTGCTCTCTCTCCACATTCTGGGAACGATGTCGAGTGTAGTATCCTCGAAATAATAATATTTCAGCACCCTCGACCAGACACAAAGGTGAATCTCAACCAGTTTTTTTCAGGTTAAGTGGTAAAGAGGTTACGCAACCCCTCCCTCTTTGGACGTCTTGTCTTTCCTTCCAGGCAAAAATCGATAAAAGTTTCGAATAATAAAAAACTTTTCACGTAAATGCAATTTTGTAGTTAATGTCGTGGAGGGTCGCTTTACGAGATAAGAAAATTTCGGTACCGGAGATTAAACAGGCGGTATAAAAATTTAGGTCCCTTTTTGGATCACTTCTTTTAGAACTATTGCAAAGGTCGTGAAAAATTATCCTTAAAGTTTTTGTACTAATTTCTGTTTTATTAAGGCAATGAAAACACATCCATTCATAAAGAAAACTATAAGCTTAAATTTTTTTAATTAATTGTTGAGAAAAAATACTTCGAGGGAGAAGTATACGGGTAAGCTACGTTGATGAAATTTTCGTAGTGGAATAAAACAATCGATTGTCCAGTGAACAGATGTTGTAAGTGTTTTTTTTTAGTAAACTGTTTTTGACACACTAAAATTTAATTTCAGACATGCATTTTCATATGCTCAGAAGTTGTGAGCAAAATATTTAAATTTGTTAATACCAGTGTCATCTTTCAAAAGTGTCAAGTACTTTTACACTACCTAATTCTCCTCCATATGTAAGAGCACTAATACATGTGTGCGCTGAATTAAATGGCATTGAAATTACCACATTTGTATCCAGTAAAAAGTAAGGTTAGTGTTGCTTTAATTCGGGTGCAATCATGTCGTTTTCTAGGGGTAAAAAATTGGTGAACCTATTATTATCTGGCAATATTAATTCTAATAACGGTAAGTTTCCTTTTATTTTAGAAATAGCTTTCAAGTCTTCGACCTCAGGCGATTTAAACTTAAGGGCAATTAAGTTTGAATGCATATTATGCATACGATTTTTGTAACAAAAAACCTTTTTTTTTAGCAGAAGTAATACAAACCATTGCTTCTAAAAGTTTAGATTTTACTGTCCCAAGTGAAAATCATAGCGAAATATCAGAAGGAAATAGACAGCTTTCGTTTTCTGTTAAAGGTAAAAGTTAGTAAATAATTTAATGTAAACCATCTTTAACGACGAGAGATAGAGGAAACCTACAAGACATATTTTTCGAGGGCAGAGAAACAAGTATAGAAATTACAAACGAAGAAATATAGTATGCATTAAAGAACACCAGAAACGGAAAAAGCCCGGGGGCCAGATGAACTGCCTATTGGTATCCTTAAAATAATAGAAAATGAGTACATGGATGTCCTTTTAAAGCTCCTTAATGAAATTTATCAGTCGGGTGACATAACCAATGGATGGTTGACCTCAACATTCATTTGTCTCCCAAAAAAGAAAAATGCTAGATAATGCACTGACCACCGCACCACAAGCCTGATGTCTGACACACTTAAAATGTTTTTAAAGATCCATAATCCATAATCATATGGATATTGAAGAAACCCAATTTGGATTCCGTAAAGGCGTAGATACCTGTAAAGCTTTCTTTGTATTCAACGTACTAATCCAGAGATGCTTGGATGTGAACCAAGATATGTATGTCTGTTTCATATATTACAACAAGGCTTTCGATAAAGTCCGCCACAAAGAGCTAATGGACGTCCCTAAAGCAAAACAATTACAATACAATGACCTTCGAATTATACCAAATCTATATTATAAACAGCAGGCACATATACGCATTATTTAACACACATCAGAAGAGTTCGAAATTAAAAAAAGAGTGCGACAGGGGTATGTATTGTCACCACTACTATTTAATGCATACTCTGAAGAAATTATGAAAAGAGCTCTTGAGGAAGAAACAGCAGGAATAAAGTTCAATGAAACACCAATTAACAACATTAGATATGCGGACGATACTATCATAATAGCAGACCTGCCTCCAAGACCTCCAAAAACTAATGAACAAGATCGTTGAGTATGGAGAAGAATATGGATTATCAATAAACATCATGAAAACTAAATTTATGTCGATATCAGAAACCCAAAATAATGATGAAAGCCTGACAATTAACGGTAAAACTTTAGAACAAGTTGAAAACTACAATTAACTCGGCACAATGATTAATCACACAAACGATTACTCTAAAGAAATCAAAGTTTGAATAGAGAAAGCACGAATAAACTTCAATAAAAAAAGAAAGGTACTTTGTTCAAGAGAACTGAAATTAGACTTGAGAGTTAGGCTGGTAAGGTGTTATATTTTCTCGACTCTGCTTTACGAGATAGAAGCATGGACACTTAAAGCGTCGACTACTAAAAAGTTGGATGCATTTGAACTGTGGGTGTGTAGAAGAATCCTGAAGATATTATGTACCGAGCATGTAACAAACAACGAAATCATACGAAGAGTCAACAAAAAAATGGAAATATTGAAAACCATCAAGGCACCAAAGCTGCAAAACCTGGGGAATGCTATGTGGAATGAAAGATACAACATACTTCAATTAATTATATAAAAGAAACTCCAGGGCAAGAGAAGTGGTAGGAAGGAGAAGAATCTTATAGCAGCGTAACTTGAGGGAATGGTACGGATGCACATCAATTGAACTATTCAGAGCGGCAGCATCTAAGATCAGAATAGCCATAATGATTGCCAATCTTCGTCGCGGAAATGGCACGTAGGTGAAGAGGACCTATCTTTTTGGAAACTTCTTAAAGAAAAAAGTAGTGAATTTGCTATTCCAGAACACTCTGTTTTTGAATTTTGAAGAGGTTGCAGAGTCTAAAGAATTGAGTGAACCTGATAAGGAGTCGTTAAGTTCTTACAATCCCTCTATATATAGCAATGATTTTTCGACTAAGTCTGATAACAAAATACTTGCAAATGTCCCGGAGAAACTAAAAAAGAACAAAAATAAGAAAAAAAGAAAAGAAAAGAAAAGAATAGGGAATAGAATCAATTGGCACCGATTCGTTGATAAGAAATTAAGATTAAGTGGAAAAAAGTATATTAATCGAACTGGCAAAGAAGTACCGAATCAAAAATCTAAGAATATGGATTGCATCAAATGCAGATATAAATGTAGTAAATATTTTTTGCAAGGTGATAGAGTGACAATGAGTCAAGAGTATTACAGTCTGGCTGATTATGTTCATCAGAAAATTCATTTAACATCGCTAATGCAAAAGGTACCAGTAGTTAGAAAATTGGATGACCTAGAATCTAAGAATCGACAAACATCCCGAGTTTATTATTTAAAAAACTCTGCAGGAGAACCGTTTAAATTTTTTTTGTGGTACATTTGCCAGTTCGAAGTGAGTAGTTGAAAAGTAAGCAAATAGTATGAGTGCAAACGGCCTTTATATCGGGCATGATGAGAGAATTTATGTTTAACCACCAAATCACCATACACCATACAATTAGTGAAGGAGCACATTGATTCGTTTCCAAGAATAGAATCACATTATTGTAGGCGTGATTCACAGAAGCAGTACGTACCTATCAGCTGACCTCAATATTTCTAAAATGTATAGATTGTACAAGTAGAATTTTTGTATGTAAAAGAATGTTTAAGAATGTTTAACCAAATATCAGATATTAGCATTTTCATGGTTAAGCTAACACTACAGCCAATTTAGAAAAGCATATTAGATGTTCTAGAGCATTACTCTGAATTATGGCGAACAAATGAACTTTAAATTTTCAATAAATCAAATCATATATTTTTGCACTTACAACATTTGTGTACTATGAGGATGGATTGATATTAGTGATGAGTAATATATCGCAACCGGCGATTTAATAGCTGCTATTTGAAAATCGCAGTTAGCAACTGTTATGGTTATGGTATGTTAAATAAAAATAGCCTCGATTCGGAATACAGCTATTTATAAGAATATGCGATTGCGAATCGAATAGCAATAGGAAGGATGAAGGCGGTAGTGAGATACCCCTTCCATAATATTTGGTGTGATATACAAAATATACCTGTATATTTTATAAGCTAAATAATGGGGTACGGGTAGCGGTATCTAGTGGTGACTAAAAAAATATTATTTTCTATTTTAATACTGATGGTATACTTTAAAATAAGTAAATCACTAAAGTAATATATACCGACAAATTATTATGCTATTAAGTAGAGCTAAATAGTCATTTTTCTATTTTATGATGACCTATTCGTAAACTGTATCGAGTGAATGAAGCATCCATTGTTACATATTACTATATAAAGAGTTGGTGTAAAATATCTTTAAAAAGGAAAATGAGTGAAATGTGGAACTTTTTTGAACCCGTTGATGAAGTTTCAGATCCAAGATTTAAAACATTTGGATTTTCTGAAATAAATTCAGGTGAGAATACCACACAATCTATTATAGCAGCAGTTTTAGAAAAATATGCAAGAACTTCGCAAAAAAATATTTCAGAAACAGATTTATGTCCTGAAACAAAATCCACTATTTCCACTGATAGTGGTGAACTCTTAATCTGGAGCTCTTTTGACAAGTCTGTGACAGTAGCTTAACGTCGGGAAACCAGCAAATCTCGTGCCATTATTGAGGTACAAAGATTTTTGGAGGATGAAATTTTACCAAGAGATGAAAATCCCCTAATCTGGTGGCGCGACCACAAATACCACTATCCCACTTTATCAATAATAGCACAAGAAAAATTATGTGCTTTGGCTATACTTCCTCAGTACCTTGTGAAAGGCTGTTTTAAAAAGCTGGGCCAGTACTAAATGAAAGAAGAAATAAACTCAGTGATAAGAAAACAAAAATTTTATTATTTCTAAATATGAATTACCAATGTTTTGTATAAAACTTAAGAGGTCGCTGGTTAAATGATATTAGATAAATAATTATAAAGATAAAAATGTAATATTTTGTTTGTGAATAAATTAGCGACAAATAGCAAACACAACTGTAAATTAATTAAGAAATTAACTGGTCTTACTCATTATTGATGTTTGTACAAAGAATATAGACTTACCCTGTGAAATATTGATGGATTCTTAGCCAGGGAAATCTCGTTGGTACCGCGTCGGGGCGCCCGCCGACGCTCAATGGCGAAAACGTATAACCCACTAGGTCCGTTCGGTTCGCTGTCTGGGGATGAAGTGTCGAGATTGCAGGTCAGAAAAGAACTTTTGACCGTTGGGTGGAAGAGGGTACATCAATAAATCACCCTATTGTATTATGATTTTGAATGCGATAATTGAGGCCGTAATACGAAACCGTACACTTGTGTGCATATTTGTGACACAGAATACAAAAGATAAGTCAAATTCTCCGCACTTAAAACATAATAAATGAGACAACCAGTTTAGCAATTTTACAGGAAGCAATATATTTTACCAAAGTAGTTAGAATACAGTATTGAATTAGATAACATTACAGTACCGTATCAGAAAAATATTAAATGTAAAAATAAGAAAGAAATAGTAAGTACATACTTTCCCAAACATTCTCCCGCGCCAAAAACCTGCGCCCTATTTTTAAGAACAGCAGACAGTATAAGTATTAAGAATAGACATGAAAAGATCGATATACTAATAAAAAACTAAGTAAGAATAAAATATGAGTTGACAAATAAGCGGCGGTCCTATTTTGACCACAGAACATTGTTGTATGTCGTCTGACCCTGTGCTCAGATTAACAACGCGTACATTGTAATCAATTAGAAAAGACTAGCGTCGCATCAGTAGAATTTTTCGACCGACTGAACTAGAAAGACTGTGTCATGCACAATACCGTTGGCCCCTTTTCCTATAAGAATTCCGTGGGGTGTGTAACGTGTGGTATCAGTTCTTGTATGTGTTTAATACGATTGCTAATTTGGAGTAGAAAAATTAGCTCAAGAGAGCGCAATCATCGATATCGGAATCGAAATATCGGAAGATCGGACAAACAACCCTTTGACAAAAGTGACTAGATCAGCCAGCATTATGGCTGCCAGGAGTTCCAATCTTGTCGAGACAGAGCGAGCATGAAAATTGGACTAGACTCGTTGACAAAAGTGACTAGATCCGTCAGCAGTATAGCTGCCAAGAGCTCCGATCTCGCGATAGATGTTCCTGTATAGAAATAACACCAGAAATGTAACACATACAAGTACAGAGGTCAGATGTATCTGTTCAGATGTTTCATCATCCCAGGATACATTGAAGTACCACAACGGTTTTAGAAGACGTTTGACTAGCAAAAAGACATGGAAATGAAGAAAAACAAGAGGATAGCAACAAAAATACGACTGATTTACAAACAAATAGCCCGCTTTGTGAACGGTTTGTCAAAGGGACAAGGAGAATGAGAAAAGAAATCAGTTGTAGGATTCCATTTTAGGCCCAGTACCATAAAAATGGAAGGTTCCTCTTTGTCAACGAACAACATGTCAAAATGCCCAAGCCAAAGCCTGAAAATAATTAAAGATAGTTGCTGACGTTGTCGATTTGTCTAGCGAAAAACCATCGAACTTTAAAAGCTAAGCGAGTGCTCACTGCAGAAGGTGAGTAGTATCAAAGAGAATCACTTGTAGCGTGATTCTGACGTAAGTCCGTCGAGATGGCTGCTGGCCCACTGCCTAGCGGAAAACCATCGTATCGTGCTTTAAAAGCTAAGCAAGTTCTCACTGCAGAAGGTAAGTAGATCAAAGAGAATCACTTGTAGCGCGACTCTGACGTAAGTCCGTCGAGATGGCTGCTAGACCACTGCCTAGCGGAAAACCATCGAGCATTAAAAACTAAGCGTTACTCTTGTAGAGTTTATAAGCGAAATAAAACGAAGAAGTACTGTTAGTAACGATACGTAGTAAAAACTCTTGGAGAGGTTTAAAATGTCCGATCTCCAGAGAACCCCTTTTATAGTTCCAAAATTCCTTATTTACTTTAATTTGTCGATACGTTTGCTTTATATCGCAAATAAAACAACAACGAAGATATCGAAAATTAAGTAAAGAACAAGAGGCCCTTTTAGGACCAGTATCAAAAGCGTCGATTAGCGACACACCTCAAACGTCATATAGATTGGCGTCGAAGCTAGTACAAATTTTGGATAAAAGAAGCGAAATAAAAATTTGTTTTTTGAAAACTGTGTGAGAGATATAAGAAATAATCGATTTAAAATCGGATTCAGAAGCCGGCATCATATGTTGAGAAGTAACAAAATCTTCCGTGAATGCAACATATGTCTCTTTGAGATTTGGAAGTTTCCTGAAGCGATTCTCTAGCATACAAAATGAAGATATGCATAAGAATAAAGAATAAGTAGCGAATATAAACAAGAGAAAAAAATAAATAAAGAGGATTAGGTTGTAGAAACGGTGGAATAACAGAAAATCGGCTTGTTAATTTTCGAAAAATCAACAACTGAGAAATATCCTTCACGAGCTTCGTCGTGTTGGGACAAAACTAACAGGTGCCTACTCTCTTCGACTTCCCAAAACCTTTGTAGAAGAGATCTATGTTTGTATACATAGAAGTAACGAAAGATGTGAAATAAAATATAGAATAAGTCGTAGAGACTCGCCCTTATAGAACATAATTGAAAATGATTTCTAAGACTACAGGATGATTTGGTTTGCCAAGAATTTTAACCAGAATTTACGAAACGAAAAACCAATTCAACCCCTATGAGTATTTCTATAAGATCTGATTGCCAAAATGCGTGATTTGGTAGATCACTGAAATAAAATTGGCTGTGGAGCCTGTATCTAGCAGGATACGAATTATAAGAATGATACGAAAACATATTTGATCTGTATCAACTATGTGGAAAGAAATAGACGAGGATATTAAATGTGGTTGTGTAGCAAAATAGAAATGTTAGTATTTGAAGAAGTGATTGTCTAAAGGAACAAGATGAATTTGAGCGTTGATTAACAAACGAAGTAAAACGCGAGACCGTGATTCGCCAACCGTGCAATTCGTCGTTTCGAATGAGGTGGAATCAGGTCACGTACACAAGAATTATGTTGATTAACCAACGAAAAAAGTTCTTGAAGCCGTTTAGTCACAAAAAATACAAACATTTATATGACTGATAAGAACCGGAACACAAGACACATTTAACACCTTGATTAGCTACCTTAGGGTGCTTTGTGGCACTAATGAAACCACAAGTAACGGAGATTTTATCGAAATATTGAAATAAGACAGCGATAATCGAAAGCGAGTAGAAGAAGACAATAAATTCAATCGAAACAAGGTTGTGAGATTTATGAAAATCTACCCTGGGTACGAATAATAATGAAGGCGTGTGGTTTTGATACTTGAATGCGTTTCATAGGCCTCCTTGAATCTAGAGAATGCCGAGTATGGCGCGAAAAGTTGGATTTGTTCATTTTGTTGAGCATTGTAAGATACAAGCACGAACGAGAAGATAATGCAAACATAAATTAACAAATCAACACGAAGAGAATATCTAGATTTAAAGAAGTAAACGGTTTTAAACAAAATCAATTGCAAACAAGTAAGAATATTGATAAAAAGGTAAGTAACGAAAGGTATAGTAACAAAGAAAATCGAAAGAAATGTGTTTAAGTTAACAAACAAGACGTACAGAATGAGTTGGAAAGTATTGTACAAGTAGAACAAAAATAATTCACAAAAATCAACACAAAAATAATGTAAATATGTAAATAAATCACAATAAAACACAATAAATCGTAAATGTAATATATATGTATAATTAATGTATGATATTAATCAAAATATATATGAAAGTATTTTACCTATTGAAATTATCAATTAAAAAAATAGAAATAAATTTAAAAATTGCTGTGTAAATATGATCCAATTTAATTATGTAAATTAAGTTTAGAAATAATGCCGAAGGACCGAATCAAAGTTAAATTGAAAAGAAACAAAAAACAATTAATTAAAATGAATTAATTGACACACAATGAAATTAATTGAATCAAAGTCAAAAAAATTATTTATCATCCGCTCGAAGTGGCCCAATGTTTTGTATAAAACTTAATGAGGTCGCTGGTTAAATGATATTCGATAAATAATAATAACGAAAAAATGTAATATTTCGTTTGTGAATAAATTAGCGATAAATAGCAAACACAACTGTAAATTAATTAAGAAATTAACTGGTCTTACTCATTATTGATGTTTGTACAAAGAATATAGACTTACCCTTTGAAATATTGATGGATTCTTAGCCAGGAAAATCTCGTTGGTACCGCGTCAGGGCGCCCGCCGACGCTCAATGGCGAAAACGTATAACCCACTAGGTCCGTTCGGTTCGCTGTCTGGGGATGAAGTGTCGAGATTGCAGGTCAGAAAAGAACATTTTGACCGTTGGGTGGAAGAGGGTACATCAATAAATCACCCTATTTTATTATGATTTTGAATGCGATAATTTAAGTTAATTGAGGACGTAATACGAAACCGTACACTTGTGTGCATATTTGTGACACAGAATACAAAAGAGAAGTCGAATTCTTCGCACTTAAAACATAATAAATGAGACAACCAGTTTAGCAATTTTACAGGAAGCAATATATTTTACTAAAGTAGTTAGAATACAGTATTGAATTAGATAACATTACAGTACCGTAACAGAAAAATATTAAATGTAAAAATAAGAAAGAAATAGTAAGTACATACTTTCCCAAACAACCAACATTGTAATAATATTGAATAATACCCTTAGTTTGTATATTGCACAGAATAATGGTACATAAAAAGCTTATTTTTCTCAAAATTCAAAATAATGGATAGATTTTTCTAGTATTGTACCATAATTAAGTAAATTAAGTAAATTAAGTGATACAATCGAGGTAACAGCTGATATCGAGGCAAAAATTAGATCCAAACACATATAAAATTAAAACTAATTTACCTATTCACTTTCAAATTAAAAAATTAAAAATGATAACGACTAATGACTCGCAATATTACCCAAACATAATTAAAAAAACCAACACATTGTGTATTTCTTAAGCATCAGGTTTTTTTTCTAGAAAAATATTTTCATTTAATTACAATAATTTTTACAAATATTTTATATATTACAAGTTTATGTGGTTTATTTTATTTTTATTTAATCATTTTTTGTTGTTTCAGAAATAAATAATTATTATTATCATTAACATTATTTTTATCATAATAGTAATCCTTCGCCGTCACTGATAATTTCGTAACTATAACATGTGCGTTCATAAACAAGATGGCTACAATAAGACTACTATCATTCTTTCTATTCCAATAATGTTCAACTTCGCTGCTAATATATATCACTACCCGCTATTAATCGTTATTTTATATATATGGGATCCCAATAGCAAGTAAAAATAGCAGCGATTTAAAAATACCAATCGCAAATAGTAGTGCTATTGAAAAATAGCAACTTGGCTCATTACTAATTGATATAACACTATTTTGATAGAAAAAAACAAGTTTTTTGGAATTAAATCGATTTAGTTCTCAACATAGTTTCCTTTTAGCTCGATACACTTAGTAAGACGATGTTCCAATTTTTTAATCCATCCGAATAGTATTTTTGCTCGGGCTCTTCAAAATAGGCCGAAGTTTCAGCGACGACTTGATCATTTGTTGCGAAACGGCGTCCTCCGAGCCATTTTTTTAGGTTTGGAGACAGGAAAAAATCACTGGCGGCAAGATCTAGGGAATACGATGGGTGTTCAACCAATTCATAGCCCAATTCGTGTAATTTTGATATGGCGACGGCCGATCGGTGAGCCGGTGCATTGTCTTGGTGAAAGAGCACTTTTTTGCGTTCCAAACCGGGGCGTTTTCGTTGCAATTCGGCAATGAATCGATCCAATAATGCTGCGTAGTACTCATCATTTTTTGTTTTTCCTTTTTTCAAGTAGTCGATGTGGATGATGCCCTTCACGTCGCAGAAAACAGTCGCCATCACTTTGCCGGCCGAATGTCTACTCTTTGCCTTCTTCGGCGACCCTTCTCCGCGTTTGCGCCACTGTTTCGACTGTTCTTTGGTTTCCGGTGTGTAGTAATGCACCCAGGTGTTATCAATGGTGATAAATCGGCGAAAAAAATCCTTTGGATCGCGCCGTATCATCGCCAAAAGCGTCTCCGAAGTGGTCACATGTTTTTGCATTTGATCGGTTGTCAGCAAACGCAGCACCCATCGCGCGGATAGCTTTTTCATGTCCAAATGATGGTAAATGATGTTGTGCACCGAAACACCGCAACAGATTCGAACGTAGCGCCATCTATCAAAGGCTAGTTTAATATCAATATATCCTCGTAGACCATTGCAATGATAAAAACAACAAAAATAATTTTTGAAAAATTTGAAATTGTATAACAAACGATGTTGGTTTGTTGGTTATGATTGTAACTTGAACCAAAAATGCCTCATTTTCCCTAAAATTTAAAAAGGGGAAAACGAAGGAGACATACGTTGAAAAGTGTTGAATAATGATAATAGAATATGTACCATTAAGGCATGTACATATGCGAAATTATTAAAATAATTTTAGAGTATAACGTTATAAACGTTACATATTTCTTATTTTTCTTTAAATAATTATTTTATTTTAATTTAATATAATTTTATTCATTTGTTAACTTTATCTTTAATTTTACTATTTTTATTTTAGAAATAAATGGCGTTCAACTCTCTTATCAGCTTTCTATTTACTAAATACTCTTATGTAAATTCCAATTTACCTTTTACTACTCGTTAATATGATAATTCCCTTATTCAGACCCTATTATGTTCTATGCGATGAAAGGATACATAACAGGAGAAAGGTAAAACTGTTACGAAACAGCATTTTGTAAAACCGTGAATATAAGAATATGAATGATTTATTTTTCCTGTTAAATCTATTTAACATTATGAGATTTACGACATGTCAACAATAAATATATCTAAAAGAACAAAATGGAATAGATCTTTAACTTAATTTATAAGAAAATTTATTGACAAATAAAAATTATTTTACACAAACGAACGATTATCTAGTAATAGATACATTAAACATTATTTATTTTTTGTGGTAATAACCTGAGGTGTGATATTCTGTGGAAATTATCAATTTTTCAAATTCTATTTCCATCAACGATTGTAAATGATCATCGGTTACATAAATTCGATTAGTGTAAAATGAAACCACCATTCCCGCACCATACCTCTTACGTGACCGGCATAACCACCGCGAGATCCATCACGACATAATACTACCTACCGCGCCAAATGTCGAATAAATTGCCACGATTGTCAGATCATTACTGATTACAGGGATGCAATAATGATATTACACGGTCCATTTGCCTGACAATGAAGGCAGGGAGTCTCATTTATTAATACCCGCCATGGGTTTGGATAGAGTGGGAGTAAAGCGACACCTTTAATTTGCCGTAAGAGCTCTTGTAATTATGGAATATAAAATTTCAAATGTCAACGATCAGTGTTAAAATCTATATAAATACTGGATTGTCCACAACTACCTATAACTAATTTCTATTTCCACCTACCGAACAGATAACTTATTTTCATAACTTTTTTATGATATTTGTTCATCTTTGTAAATATTATTACTTTTAATTTCTACAACTATCTGTAGAACGTGTTTCAGATCTTGTAAGTATGGGGAAGTCACAAAACTGATAAATACGGTAACTTATTGAAAAACCTGCTTTATTCTTCTGATTTATTGTTTATTATTACGGGGGATGTACATAATCTAATTCTTATAATAACTTTTTCCGCCATCGATAATATACTTATGAATTCAATCCCTCTCAACTACATTGTCATAACACACTTTAAATTCCTTATATAATAGTGACCATATTCCAATTTCTATAACATTAAATTACATTCACCCCCTTTTCCGTCAATGCTAGTCTTTATGAAAAGTTTGTTATGTTCATTTTTCCGATACTGGTATGTTACCATATACCATCACTATCTTTAAAATTAGTATTTTCATAACTTGTTTGCTCTTCATCTTTTACTTCATTTTCTTTTTCATATTGTTTTGCTTGTTTTTTGGTTTTATTTTAATTTCTGGTGTAAATGTCACTCTTCTTTGGTTAAAATCTAAGAAGTCGTCATGAAGTAGATATGTCACTTCAAATGGGTATGGCTTAGTGCGTGCAAGTCTTATGATTTGTGCTCATCCCTTAAGGGTGTATACAGGAGAATTGTTTGACTTGAATTCAATTTTTAAACATATTGACACATGGTAGAAAAAGCAATTGTAGCAATTTCAGTACTATAGCGTTGTCCCTCGGTTTCATTCCATATGAAACACTGGACGCTCCCGTCTCCTAAATTATAAATGGTCAAATTATAAATGGCAAGTTTTCTCATATAAAAAAGGTCCTGCAGCTCCTTTAGGCGGTGACATAACAGATTGCA
Source organism: Diabrotica undecimpunctata (assembly GCF_040954645.1). Lineage (NCBI taxonomy): Eukaryota > Metazoa > Arthropoda > Insecta > Coleoptera > Chrysomelidae > Diabrotica > Diabrotica undecimpunctata. Next base: position 52,245,357 of record NC_092803.1, read on the forward strand.
GATCGAAAGTAAATGCTAATATTTTCCTATTCTCCAAAGCCGAATGTTTATCTTCATTACTTTTTTTTCTTGCTACATCTTTTCTTTCGAGGTGCTTGTGACGGGCTTCGCGGTTTAAAACCCTTTCGTCATCTGGACTACCATCATAAGTGACATAAACGTTGCAAAGGTTTTTTTTTCGGATTGTGAAATTTCATAAATGTGACACATTCGTCATTTTGCGGTGTACAAATATGCTTTTAGTTATATTTACACAAAACAAAAGTATCAAATATTCCATTTTCGTCAGTTGGCAGTATATTCGATATTTTGACCCAAATAAAATGACAAAATGTTCACATTCAATAGTTTAATCAAGATATTTTCTGCGTTCCTTAGCAAGCTACAATTCGATATTTTGATTTTAAAAATTTCAGCGAAGAATCTTTAATAATGAAGAGAGCACCTGAAAATTTCTTATGATTTACATTCGTAATGTATTAAAATGTAATAGTTAAGTTGTTAGTTGTTAAAACTAATAAAAGTCAACAAAAAACAAACGACGATAAAACTGTTATGCAATAAAAAAATTACCAAAACTGTTACACATTAAAATATTGTGTATCAGTTTGGGTGATCTCTTGCATAACAATATAATTAACACTCTAATTTATATGATGAGTAGTTAACCCTTTAACGCTCACTGATATACCTGTAGTACCAAACGTTGCCAGATGGATCTGATATTTAAATTATAGTGGGGGCGGTGTTTGTGTCTACCATGGAGTTAGAATCTATAAAGAAGCTATGAGCATATTAACGTGTGTATTAAAAACGGCGTAGGTAGGCGTGGCTAACGGTGATACCAATATGGCGGTGGGATCATGGCCGGACTCAATAATATTAAAACTACTATAAAATATGACTAGTTATTCAGAAGACTTAATCATAATCTACAAAGTGCAATACATTTTTAATAAACTATGATTTATTTATCCCGCGGTAAACACTAAAAACACGATATATTATACATAAAGATAAATTAATACAGTCAAATACTATTAATTTATTCTCTGAAGTACGGGCCATTACTTTGTTTACATATTTGTATACTAACCTGTAGAACGTTATTCCTGAAGATTTTTTATTAATATTGCTTCTGCCACTGCAGCTACGTTGAGAACAAGAAACCATTATTATGCACTATCACAATATATTATTACAGTGTCTATAAAAGTATTATAAAACTAAAAATATTCGAAAAATAACAAACGTAAACAAACATATACGATCTGTCAAAAGTGTCAAAACAATATGGCCGAAGTGAGGTTATTTTTAGTCACGTGATGCTCTCTCCATAGATTTTAACTCGATGGTGTCTACCGATGACCGGTGGATTTCGTCAGTTGGCTTAGAAGTTTCATAGTTGGCGGTAAAACTTACCACGTGCTTCTGAGTGGTGTACCAGTGAACATTTAGACAACCGTTTTTTACACTTTTTTGTGTTTTGTTTATTTCTGGCTGTTATTTCTAAATTTAGCTGAAGTTTTTCCCTAAACACAGGTAAGTTCATTTAAAATATGTTTAAACTGTATATTTCTTGAAAGCATATTTAAAAAAATTTTAATATTAAAAAATACGGGGTATTCAAATGAAATTTTCTTTTGGGAAAATATACAAAATATAATTCTTCTTTTCAAAAAATTCAAAAACAGTTTGCGATTTACAAGTACACAGTGTTAATCTCTATATTCCTTAGATTTGGTTTTTGCATTTAAAACTTAAATTTTTTGTTGCGCCAGGAAAATTTTTGCAGTTTTCAAAAAACAGTTGAAATTTTTATGTAAAATTTTAAAGAAATATGTACCTACTTGATCGTTTATTTTGTCAAATTACTAATCAAATTGAACTATTTATACTTTCTGTTACCTTTTTTTATAAAATGACAAAGCTTCAATACTAATTAGTTTTCAGTGTCGGTTACACAGCTTACAACAGCTTAAGGCGGTTAAAAATAAAAAAATTAAAAAAAAAATAAATACAGGTAAAATAATATAAATAATTTTTTTATATTTGCATTTATCTTGCAGGATTGTAAAAAAAATATGGAAGACAAGTGAAGTTTTTCAACATGGTTTTGGAAAAAGCCTTTAACGCCAGCGGAACTGTTAGAAGAATTGGAGGGAATTACTGATGAGTAAGCCGAGAACTCCGATGTTAATGGAGATTCCGATGCTGATGATGATTTAGACGAACTGTCTGATACAACTAATAATAGATCATCTTTATATACACCTACATCCTTAGGTACTTCTACACCACATCTACCTCGAAAACGAAAGATTAACTTGAATTTATCAGAGGATAATATACAAGGTGACTTGGATTCCGATGATTCAGTGGACGATCCTAATTTCATGCCTTCTTCACAGCTTCCACTGGTTTTCCATGAAAGTGAAAAAGAGGATGAAGAGGTAGAAAATACTGCTGAAACATTTTCTTCTTGGACTAAGACTGCCGTCCCCCCTAAGAGGTTCAATGAATTTAATTTTACTGCCGAAGTAGGAATAGAGATTAAGGTTGAGTCCGAGGAGCCAATTACATTGTTTTAAAATCTTTTAACACCTGAGTTTATGAACTTTTTGAAGTTATACTTCTATACGCGCGATCGACGTTAAAAATTTGCACGGGAGTGAATCGGTGAAATCATTACATATGTAAGATATGAGTAAGAGAGGCAGAAGATATATTTTCTCTATCGGGAATAAAAATGTTCCTTTTGTATATATATTTAATATTATATATATATATATATACATATATATATATATATATATATATATATATATATATATATATATATATATCTATATATATATATATAATATATATTAATATTATTATTTATGTGATATGTTTTGTATTATTTATTAAATGTTCATAATTATTTTATTCTTTTGTATTTCAAAATAATAATTACAATAAATCACTGTATGACCGAGAACTGTCAGTTTTTAAATACGGTAGTGTCATGTCTAATTGGCAAATTTCTTACATGTTTAGTTGATATGCTGGTATATGTGAGTTCGAATCCCAATATAAATTTCATTTTTTATTTTTGAAATATTTAAAAACCCCACGTTAGTCTTATTAAATATACGTAATATACGCAAAAATGCTAAATTTTAAACTAAAATAAAAATTTACAACATAATCCGAGTTGTTGGTTTTTTTATTTTTATCTTCCACAAATATTTTTTGAAGTTATACTTTTATACGCGCGTTCGACGTTGGAAATTTGTGTGTATTCGTATATATTGAGTGAATCGGCAAAATCAATACATATGTAAGATATAGGTAAGAGAGAGACAGAAGATATATATTCTGTCTCTTTCTCTCTCGAGAATAAAAATGTTCCTTTTGTAAACATATTTAATATTTATTAATATTATTATTTTTTAAGTAATATTATTATCATCGTAAATTAAACATATGCGTAAGTTATGTATATTGTCATTTTTAAATACTTATGAATATTGCATTTTAATTTGTATTGTATTATAATATTGAATTATGTGGCAGTGTATTGTATTGTATTTTTATATTAATAACAAAATTAACAATGAATTTTACTGCAGAGTATGTGTAAAATTTTTTTTTGCATTCAACTCCTTTTATACATAATATGAAAATAAAAATATATATTTTCAATAATATATTGATTCAATATTTACTTGATATACTCCTATAACAGGTCAAATGTTTATATACAGCAAACGTTGCACCATATACTTGTATACCTAATTCTTTTTCTCCTAATATAAATTTATAACTAATAATATAATACCTTTTATACCTAATATAAATTTATAATGACGAACGCGTGTATAAGGGTGTGGCAGTCCCACTGGACTGCCATACCCGTTTTTTATTTGTTAAACAATAAAATCTATATGCCGAACAAAATGGGAAATAATTAGATTTAACAGTGGAGGAGCTTAAGGCATTTATTCGTGTTTTAATTATAATGGGAATTAATACAATACCAACCCTGCACAAATATTGGTCACGTAATCCTAATTTTCACAATAACAGAATAGCAGAAATATTTCCTCTTAAAAGATTTTTAAAAATACTCAGGCTTTTGCACCTAAATGACAATCACAACATGCCGCCTCATGGTAGGGATGGCGGTTTTTGACAAAACACCGGTTTTCGGTTATACCGGTTTTTTTTGCTTACGGTTTAACCTGTCGGTTATAACCGGCCAAAAAAAAACCGGTTTTTCCAAAAACCGGTTTTCGGTTTTTTTTAATAAAATAGGTTACAAAGTTACATTTACAATGCACTTTAGTTTGCGATACTACATTCGACTCGATATCAATATTATCAAAATTAGTACTATCGAAAGAACATCAATATAAATATAAATAAAACACAATTTTTAATAAAACCATTTTATTCTACTAATTATTATATTTATTTATTTTTTTAATATTATTATATATTTATTGATTATTATTAAATATAATATAGCGTAAGATTAATATATACATATTACAATAATATACAATAAAAGTATAATATAAGTAGAATGAAGTAATATTTTAAGCAAAAAAGTGTAGGTTAGAAGGTTACAAATAGGTTATATTATATGAAATGGATTTAGCATTATATTGGCCAGTATTTTTCATGAAGCCTATTGAGAAAAACTCGTTCATATATATGTTGGTCGGTTAAGCGGCTTCTCTCATCTGACACAATATCCAACCAACGACATGTATTTTTTAGCTAAAAGCCAAGCCTGGCATACAGATTCTGTTCTGCTCCTAGAATGAAATTGGACCTAACTGTCTCCGCCATAGACGGATTCAGATATAGTTTTTTGAACTTCGGGTCCTTGATTGTAGCATGGAAAAGCAGGGGGCTTCGTAAAAGCGTAGTGCCCCTCTCTTGAAGGCTAGTTATAAGCTTTTGGCATAACTTTTGGGCTGTACTAAGGTTTGGCTTGAGATTTTTTAAAGTTCTTTCGATAATAGACACAAGGGGGATAACATGGCTAGCAGTAATGTACTGGGAACCAGAGATCTCCTTTGTGGCCTCATCGAAAGGCGATAAAATTTCAGTAGTCAGATGTAGAGAACAGTAAACCAAAATTATTATACTACTGCTCAACTGAGAGCGTTAAAATAATTCAGGTTCTATTGTCATTGAATATTTATTATGAGAGTGGAATATAATATGCAATTATTGTATTTAATTAATGATGCAAATTTAATTTACCATTTATGTTCTAAAATACCCACCAATTTTCTTCTCCTCCCAAACCCAAAAAATTCCCCCCCCCCCCCCAACCATTTCAACGTATAAAAAATTTCCCAGACTCTTTCAAATGGGATTTAAAAAAAATAATATCAACTTAAATATTTTACTTAAAAATAAATTGGATAATGCAATTCATCTTTTATTGTTTACCATTTAAAAAAATTTATCATCTATTACTTTTAACACGGTTGTATATTTGTATAACAGATACATTTTAACTCATTTAATACTTCCTGTATGGGTGTATCGTTTTTAAAACGTAGGGAAATCCTTGGAGATTCGTATTCGTAATCGGTAATTCGATATTCATAGTCAGAACATTATTTTTGGTAATCAGAAAAAGCCATTCTCCCACTTTCAATGTCAAGAGTCAAGTGTGAAAAATAGATGATGTACCAGATCGCTTCTTATGTAAATATTACGACTACAAATACCTTTTTAACGAAATAAAACTTAATTGTTTCTGGCTGATGTGAGTTTGCACTTTCAGTTTGTTTCTGTATTTATAAAATAAAATAAAATTTGAATTATGGTTTTTATGGAATAATTACTTGCGAATAATAATTATGAGTGGTATCCAAAATAATACCTAACCTAATCCTAATCACGGTAAAAACCTAATAACCGGTTTTTAGTTTAAAAATAAAAAACCGGTTATAACCGGGGCAAAAAAACAACCGATAAAACCGGTTATTGCGAAGTAAAAAAACCGGTTTTCGGTTAAAACCGGTAGGTTTTTCCCATCCCTACCTCATGGATCCACAGCTTATGATAAACTGTACAAAGTGCGTCCACTCATTGAACACTGCTCTAGTACATTTTGCCGATCGTTTAAACCAAGCCGAAATGTTGCAGTAAACGAACACATGGTTGCTTTTAAAGGGCGTACCAGTCTAAAACAATATATGCCCATGAAGCCGATAAAGAGAGGAATAAAGATTTGGGCTTTGGCTTGTTCAGAAACTGGCTGTTTATTTGTATTTATAATATACCAAGGTAAAGAAGAAACGACGATAAATGATACTTTAGGAGAAGAAAATATGTACCAAAAGAGAAATTAAAAGAAGACAAAAAGCTGGCGATGGGGCAAATAGACTTCAGCAGAATCTGATGAGATGAGATATCTATCACCAAATGGAAAGATAGAGGGATAAAAGCAGTTACTGTGTGTAGTAATATACACAACGCTGCTGAAACTGGCCATTTTCTTCGCACGAATAAAAAAAGAGAGAGAGAAGTTGTTAAGTGTCCATCTTCTATAGTTGATTACAACAAATATATGGGCGCTTTTGACTGTTTGATCAAAGAATGGCAGCATATTCCATTTGTTGGAAAAGTAGAAGATAGTGGGTGAAGCTTCTGTATTACTTTATAGATGCATGTATTGTGAATGCCTATATACTTTATAGAGAGGATCTTAAAAAAGCGAATCCACGAAAAAAGCCTTGTAGCCACCTGGACTTTAGGAGCAAGTTAGCGGATCTGCTTATAGGAAATTATAAGGCCAGAAAACGACCAGGACCTACAACGAAAAACAGAAATGATTTTGGGAACAATCAAAAGGAGATGTCACGAATGTTCCAAACGGAGAATCCAGAAGCGTAGTAATTATAAATGCCATGCCTATGATGTAGCTTTATGTGTAGAGTTTTTGGGCCATACCATAAGAAATATAAAATATATATTATTTTATTTAGATAATATTTTGATTTGATACTGTTTGTATTTTTAGTGTATTTTTATAATAAATAATATTAAATAGTTTCGGTATACCATGTATACCAGAGAGCTTTCATGATTTTTTTCCTTTAATGCTCCCTTGTACCGGGTGGTCCAATAAGCCGATCTCTCGGCTATATATCAGAACGTTACGCTAGGGGGCGTAACCTGCGAAGAAAACTTTGAAAACCAGTTTTTTGGGAAATATGTCCAATTATACCAAGTGTTACATAATTAAACTAGAAAGAGTCCTAAATTCTACACAAAGTTGTTCAAGTACTTTTTTTTAATTTTTTTAAATAAAGGGTGGGGGAGAGTGGGAAAGTATTTGTGGATAAATACCTATAACTTTGGTTTGGATCAACCGATTTTAACAAAATTAGTGTCATTAGAAAGAATGTGGAATATTTAATTTACACATACTATAAAACAATTGCATTTAGTTTTAATTGTCATAGGTAGAGGGTACTTTTGGATAGAAAAAATTAAAATTTGTTTTTCTTAAAAATGTTTAATGGTAACACCTATTTATTGTAAATTATTATGAAACTGGATTAAATTCGTAACAAAATGGCGCAAACCGCATGGTAATAGCTTTTGTCGAACTCGAGATATGAATAAAAACGCATAAATATAAGTAAGTATAGTATTGACCCACCCTGTATTATAAATTATTAAAAAATAAGTCAGTAGGTATTTTCAAATTTTTTTATAGCAGAAGAATCTTAATGTTGATACCTATTTTGACCATTGTTATTTCATATGATTAAAAATAGTGTTTTCGAAACTAAGTAAGCTACGACAATGAATTTGACGGGGAGTTCATATTGTTTATTTATTGACAGGAGTCAAAACATTGTTAAGAAGTGTTATAGTATAATTCGAATTGAAGAGTGCACTTTTTTCAATAGATATTAATATTGGTAATATTAGTATTTAATTATCAGTACTAATAATTCGTGATGAGTATATCAAATGCAGAATTGTATGATATGATCGGAGTTTATTTCGAATGTCGCCAAAATGCCGCTATTGCCTCACGTATATATTCTGTAAGATATCCTGACAGGAGATATTATGGCAAAAAAGTATTTGAAAGAAAGGCAAGAAGATTAAGAGAAACTGGTAGTTTTCATCGTCCTTGTTTTAAACGACGTAGTAGAGGTATGACCGAAGATAATTCAATCAATGTTCTTGCTTTAATTCAACAGAATCCACATATAAGTAGTCGGCAAATCTCTAAAGAATTAAACATACCCAAAACTACTGTTCTAAGGATTTTAAAACATCACAGGTTGGTTTTTCATATTATAAAGTGAACGTTTAGGTCAGAAACTTGGAATTCCCTTTAAACTTTAGATTCAACTGTTATTTTAATATTCCGATAAAATCGGCAACAGGACGCTTTTATTCTTTTATCCGTTTCTTAAAAATACTTATGCACGATTTATCTTGTAAACCAATTGTGGATTTTTCAAGATTTTTTGAGTCTTAGTAAATATAGTGGTTTCTTTTTCACCAATATTTGTTGTTCTGTTTTTTAGACTGCATCCTTATCATGTAGTTCTCCACCAAGCTTTACATGAGAGAGATTTTGATGCAAGGTTGGATTACTGCAATTGGATGTTAGGTCTGCTAGAAGAACAACCGCATATCATGTCAAACATTTTGTGGACAGACGAGGCTACGTTTAATAGTGCGGGTGGTGTTAATCTGCATAATATGCATTATTGGACCGAAGAAAATCCGCACTGGATACATGAGGTGCAGGTTCAAGATAGATGGAGTCTTAATGTTTGGTGTGGTATAGTTGATGGAAAGATCGTAGGTCCATATTTCTTTGATAGAACTTTAAATGGTGAAACATATTTGGATTTTCTGGAAAATTAGTTGCCTGTTTTATTGAAAGATATTTCCTTACAAACAAAAAGAAATATGATATTACAATATGACGGGTGCCCTGCGCACTTTTCCAGACGAGTTCGAGATTATTTATATGCAAGTTATCCAAATAAATGGATTGGAAGGGGAAGTATATTTTCATGGCCAGCTAGATCTCCAGACTTAACATGTCTGGACTTTTATCTGTGGAAAAGATTGAAGGACTTAGTGTACCAAACTCGACCAAACACGCGAGATGACATGAAACAGCGCAATATAAACGCAATAAATAGTATATCAACAGCTGAGATTAGAGCAGCTGTTATGTCTACGCGCGAAAGATTACATCTTTGTGTGGACAACGATGGAAAACAATTTGAACATTTAATTGGACATTAAATTTTAATGATCGAGATATTTGTATGATCTTTCACATATTTAATTTTAAGTTATAATAAAGGGTGAGTCAATACTATAATTACTTATGTTTATGCGTTTTTATTCATATCTCAAGTTCGACAAAAGCTATCAACATGCGGTTTGCGCCATTTTGTTATGAATTTAATACAGTTCCATTATAATTTACAATAAATAGGTGTTTCCATTAAACATTTTTAAGAAAAACAAATTTTAATTTTTTCTATTCGAAAGTACTCTCTACCTATGACAATTAAAACTAAATGCAATTGTTTTATAGTAGATGTAAATTAAATCTTCGACATTCTTTTTATTGACCTTAATTTCGTTAAAATCGGTTGATCCATATCAAAGTTATAGATATTTATCCACAAATACTTTCCCACTCTCCCCACCCTTTATTTGAAATTTGTGGATTCTGTTGAATTAAAGCAAGAACATTGATTGAATTATTTTCGATCATACCTGTACTACGTCGTTTAAAACAAGGACGATGAAAACTACCAGTTTCTCTTAATCTTCTTGCCTTTCTTTCAAATACTTCTTTGCCATAATGTCTCCTGTCAGGATATCTTACAGAATATATACGTGAGGCAATAGCGGCATTTTGGTGACATTCGAAATAAACTCCGATAATATCATACAATTCTGCATTTGATATACTCATCACGAATTATTAGTACTGATATTTAATTACTAATATTACCAATATTAATATCTATTGGAAAAAGTGCACTCTTCAATTCGAATTATAATATTACACTTCTTAACAATGTTTGGACTCCTGTCAATAAATAAATAATATGAACTCCCCGTCAAATTCATTGTCGTAGCCTACTTAGTTTCGAAAACACTATTTTTAATCATATGAAATAACAATGGTCAAAATAGGCATCAACATTAAGATTCGTCTGCTATAAAAAGATTTGAAAATACCTACTGACTTATTTTTTAATAATTTATAATACAGGGTGGGTCAATACTATACTTACTTATGTTTATGCGTTTTTATTTATATCTCGAGTTGGACAAAAGCTATTAACATGCGGTTTGCGCCATTTTGTTACGAATTTAATCCAGTTCCATGATAATTTACAATAAATAGGTGTTACTATTAAACATTTTTAAGAAAAACAAATTTTAATTTTTTCTATCTAAAGTACCCTCTACCTATGATAATTAAAACTAAATGCAATTATTTTATAGTAGATGTAAATTAAATTTTCCACATTCTTTCTAATGACACTAATTTCGTTAAAATCGGTTGATCCAAACCAAAGTTATAGGTATTTATCCACAAATACTTTCCCACTCTCCCCCACCCTATGAGGTAAACAATTTCAATATAGATCTTTTGCCAAGATGCAAGCAGAAAAATATATAAAAAAATTGCGGAAATAAGGTTAACCGTTAATTTTATTGAATAGCGTAAATCGACTCCATCGGCGGTGGTAATAAATGTAGAGCATGCACAGTAGTGTAACTTTATTAAGAAAAGAACGTCTCAACTAGTCGTCTCGTCCGTATTTCTCTATTCCAGTCCAAATTCATTATGCACAGCGAAATTCAATAAGCAGAAGATGCCTCCGGGTGCTCTCCGTCCTTTTATTAAATTCGGATCTTCGCCAATAGCATCTCGCCTGTCTTAACATGTACTAAAAGGTAGAGGTACGTTGAGCAATTTAATTCCAGGAGTTCTTAATTATTTTTGTGGAAGTTGAGACCGACTTCCTAAATCCATTATAAGATCCTCATAAAACTCGCACTCTATTCGAATAGCGACGGATGTAATGTCGATAATGCCCGTGAGAAATTCCAAATTGCATTCAGATAACGTGCTCTCCGGCTATACAGAAACTAAGTTTTGTGACTTCTGTGGGTTAAGATGGAGTGTATTAGAGTCCTCCATAGCGAAGCCCTTCGCTTGATTAAGTGAATTAACTAACTAGTACACCAGAAAGAGAATAATGAAGGATAATTGATCTCCAATAATATAAAAGATGTTTTTCAGTATACTACAAAACAAAACGCTGCCATTATCGTTTAAAATTTCTGTTGGAAGATCAGAGTGAAATTATTGGAATATCTGTCATATTAAACAGGGTTGCACAAAAATATTTGTAATAAACTACAGTTTTTATAATTTTTGGGTATAAACAAAAATATCTTTAAAAAGGTGTGGGGTGTGTAAGTTACAGAATACCAACACTTTTTTTTATTGAAAGAAAATTGTGAAATAGAGGTCGAAAAATATGAATTTTATGAAGAGTAATTTAGGTATCTTTTTTTTACATTACCGACAAACGGTATTAGAAAAATTTAATTCTAATTAAAAATTACGATTTATATCATCCATATAAACAAATCCAAGATGCATTTCTTACTAGATTTTGTAAAGTTACACTTTATTAAAAAAGACGCCCAACAAATGACCGTCATGTCCTAAAAAAATTCACAGATAAATGTTCGTAAGAGTGCAAAATGGTATTTTGATTCCCGTTTGTCAAGAACCATTTTTAAATATTTTGCATAGCAAGAAAAACAGATTTCAAGGCGTAATGAAAAATTATCTTATGGCGGGTCAACCACCGACCGAATCAGCTTTAAGTTTAAAAGTAGAAAAGAGTCGGTGATGAATTTAAAAAAAAAACAATCCAAATGTGTAGAAGTTCACTACACAGCAAGCGCAGCAACTATTAGGCGATATCGTTTATCTGAGTTGGATATAAGAAAATGAAAAGGATGTATAATAAAGAGGTAACAGACAATCTTAAAGTTAAAGATTATTATTTTCGTTTCAACTTGGGGTTTGGGACACTACGAACTGTATGTTCTACTTGTTTGTCATTTCATGAGCAAATCAAAGTTGAAACAAATAATGCGGATAAAAAGAGATATCTATTTATCAACAAACGCGTTCATAAACTAAGGAAAATGGCTTTTTATTGACTACTACGAAAGACTAAAGATGATTTAATTACAATAAGCTTCGACTGTCAAAAAAATGAAGTACTGCCAGACAGTTTACTGTTGCTGGACTGCTTACTATAGCCGACAGTTATATATTTACAACCTTTGCTTTGTGCAAGTATCGTCAAACAATAAGCAAACCAAAGAAAAAACTTTCATGTTGTAACCTCGGAAACCTTTTTTGGATGGTGCTAGAAAGGTCACCAATGGAGACACTGCAGACGGCAGCCAGATGGTTGGTGGAGAGCGAGTCATGGGTTCGAAACTAGCTTTTGGAACCAAGTATGGGTCCAACGAACGAAATAAGTAAAGATAGGATAAGAGATATTGGAAAAGATACAGAAATAAACAAAAGGATAGATGGGTAAAATTACCAAAGATAAGATAAGATAGGCAACAGGGAGCCACTTAATTTTTTGGGGTTTAAGAAGAAAATTAAGAAACCTTAGAAAAGAAAAAAAATAAAGAAAGATATTTTGGTTCTGAGACCAAATATAAGGAAAGATCTCAACAGTTAACTATTCAATAAATTTGGTCAACACTCTACATAAACAAATAATAAATATATTACCTACGAAACTTAATCGGCCTGATCTTTCTACTGGTCAAAGGTATAGTAATATTTAAAGATAAAAAGCAAATATTTAGAGTTATGGTTATATCATTAAACTTTGTTAGGAGTCGACAAATAAAATACATACATAAAACAAAAACAATATATTTAACAACACTGATGTCGGTAGCTAAATGTACATACAAGTAATAAAAATACACCATCAACTATGAAATGGTGGTGTACACATAAAAATAAGCAGTAATATGAATAATAAGTACCTGTACAAATACAACAATATAATAATGCACAGGTTCAATTATTAGCGAAGAGAGCCTGAAAGTGAGTAAGAAAAAATTCAACCAAGGTTGATTAACGGTCTCTCTTTGCTGTTTAATGGGCGTATCTCGAGACACTGGGTTAAAAATACATAACAATTATAAAAAATAACAAAAATTAATCAAATATAAATTTACGAGAATACAAAAAGCTTACCGAAATAAAAATTTAACCAAACCGCACTTGGTTAAGTTGATTATCTATCTCGCACTGTTATTTAATGATTGAGAACTAAATGTTCGTAATTATGTTTATTGAAATTTCTAAGTAGCCGATGGAAAGTTCGTAAGAAAATATTGAATGTAAAAATCAGTAGTTACTCTCAACTACAGGTGAAGACATGGATGAACTTAGATTCGCCCAGATGATTGAAAAAAATATGATAGAATACCATATTATTCGCCCAGATAAGTGGAGATACTAAGATTATGGTAACTTACAGTAATTCCTGATGACTGCTGCACTATTTTACTGAAGTTAATTTAATTTACTATACTACTTTACTTGTATCAAGCACTGAAGTTAATTAAAATTAAAGGTACTCTATACCAATATTTAGGTAATATAATATGATATTAGATAAAAAAACTCAAATATACAAGTATATACACACTTAGAAAGAAAATGCACAGATAAAGTGACACAGAGACGATAATGAGCAAAGCGCCTTTACTCGACGAATGCCCACCGGGAAGTAAGTTGGTTCCTCTAAAATTTTAACAAACTACCCAAAAAAAGGTGAGGGTATCTCCCACTCAAAAATGATAGGCCAGCCTAGATGGATTTCTAAGAAGGTAAAAAGATTCTAACGATATCAAAACTAACGGTACCCTTCTAGCTAGGAACGTGATGAAATATAAAATCCTCGGAATTACGTTCTCTTCAGAAAAATTACGACAACGTGCCTTCGGTGATATTTAACAAATTTTTCATAAAGGAACCCGGCCTTAGAGCCGAAAGGAATTAACCGAGGATTACCTAAACCGTCGTTTTTAATAAGTCGGTTATTCCGTATGGGCCTGCAAGTAAATGAAAATAAAACTAAGATAATGGCATCAATACCCAACAATAGAGCCAGAAACATCGGCCACCAATTCACGGTTGATAATTCTACCTTTGAAGTGGTGGACAAATTCACATACTTGGGCTTCCTGATCACCAAGGAGAACGTCATGACGAAAGAAATCAAGCGAAGAATAATCCTAGCAAAAAAATGCTATTTTGGACTGAGTAGACATATGAGAAGCAGAAACTTAAGCCAAAAAACAAAAATAACCATATACAAAACCCTTATACAACCAGTGTTGATATATGGGTCGGAGACATGGACCATTTTCCAAGGCAGATGAAAATCTCCTGCTTATATTTGAACGAAGGATCCTGAGAAGAATATTTGGTGGCATCTGTGAAAATGATGTTTGGAAAAGGAGGTACAACTACGAGATATATCACAGATATAAACATATATTTTGTGGTAAAGACGTAGTATCCTTTATAAAAATAGGAAGACTAAGATGGGCAGGACATCTGGCAAGATCACAGCAGAACAACCCTCCTAGAAGAATCCTTATGTCACAACCTGTGGGAAGTAGAAGTAGGGGTAGACCAAAACTCAGATGGAGGGATGGTGTAGATGAGGATGTTAGACAAATAGGCGCAGCAAACTGGCAACAGTTGGCAATGGATAGAACTGACTGGCGTAATAGACTTGGGAAGGTCGAGGCTCTTTTATAGGGGTGTAGCACCAATGATGATATTGATTCCGTATTTTGAGGTAGTCTCCCAATAACATTTAACAACCCATTTGTGAATACGACCATCGGCGTATCATCCACAGGGGTAAAGGGATTAGAAATAATTTAATATATTAATTATAAAAAAAATGTTACAATGTATACATGGACCGAAAATGAGTTCCATAAAGAATCCAGTGAGGTAAGTTCCGCTTTATTTTTTCATTGACTTATTGAAACAAAATTTGGAAGGCTTTAAAACTTTGATATTGGTCTCCGATGAATACGGTGGTCAAAATAAAAATTGCATTACAGTCGCCACATGCGCTAGATGGTTTTTGGAAGTTATTAGCAACACAAAGTAATACAATAGTTCATATTCTTCCGGTAATTTCCTTATCATATATTCCATATTCTCCCTGTCTTGTGCAAAA
Source organism: Diabrotica undecimpunctata (assembly GCF_040954645.1). Classification (NCBI taxonomy): domain Eukaryota; kingdom Metazoa; phylum Arthropoda; class Insecta; order Coleoptera; family Chrysomelidae; genus Diabrotica; species Diabrotica undecimpunctata. The sequence continues at coordinate 52,260,707 of NC_092803.1, forward strand.
ATGACTTGATCATCTGCGAAAAGTAGTGAATGTAATATATTCTCTTGTACTGGTATGCCCATTGTTCGGCATTTTCTATACCATCTATCTTTTCAAAGCCTGATCTATATATATATATATATATATATATATATATATATATATATATATATATATATATATATATATATATATATATATATATTAAAAAGTGTAGGTGATCTCCAAACTTCACTTTCAGTGCCATGAGAAGCATAACGTGATGCACGGGTAATATGACTTTACAGCCACGAGAATCAAATATCGATTCTCACGCATCACAAATTATAAAAGCTGCGAGAAGCAGTTTTGGTTTCTCATATCAATGTATCGTTAATGCAGTTTGAAAATAGACGGCTGTAAGCAACAGAAACTCTATTTGGCCTCTGAAACATGTTAACCAATGTTTGATTCTCACAGCCTGAAAAGTGGGTTACTGATAAGAACTGTATACTCAAGTCAACTATTATTTATTTATTTTTTAACGAAAATTATCATTTTCATACATTGTTATTTTAATAAGAAATTAACAAAAACTTTATTTATTAATAAAAATTGCAAAATTTTAAAAGTTATGTTTATTTTGTACATTTGTGTATTTCAAAAAAACAACTCAAACAATAATGCTTATTACATTGTATACAAAGATATCCTGACTGAGGAGTTTTCAATTGAGCGTTTTTTCGTTCAGTTTTAGCAATATTTTCATAACAAACAACCCACCTTCGACGATTACTGGAGCCTACGTCTTCCAACATATGACTGTCGTTAGGATTAGGGATTTGTTGAATGGACTTTATTAGGCTTACTACAAGGTTCTCTTTGAATTTTGTTATAGTCATTTTCTCATTTGAAACTTTTTGGTGTAATATATACGAATTTACTAACGTAGTATCCACAAGCAGTTCAATTGCTAACTTTCTATACCACTTTACTCCCTTTCTCAATGAGGTGGTGTATGTTTTCATTTGGTCAAACATATCGATGTATATTTTATGTTTATTGTAGTCAGTTACAACTTTTGGCTTTTGGCTGTCTTCTGTGAGTTCGGCAGTGTGTTTTGTACTTAGAGTATAAACATCGCGTTTGTCTTTCCATTTTTGAATCACCACTCCTGTATTACTTTCAGCTGCAACTGTTTGTCCTTTTTGCAATTTTGTATCAATTATATGTTTGGGATTGAATTTTCGGTTGATTCTCAGAGTTCCAACTAAATGAGTGTTTCTGTTCTGTAATTTATGGGCTAGAGAAATACTGGTGTAATAATTATCTGTATAAATTGTACGTCCCTTATCCAGTAGGTTATTAGACAAAGTCAGTACTACATTTTCAGAGGACGATTGATTTGGTAGTTTATCCTTGCCAAAATAAATTTGGAAGTTATAGGTGTTTCCTTTTTCAATGCATAATTTCTACAGTTTTATACCAAATTTATGTCTTTTATTACTAATGTATTGCCGAAAACTCAACCGTCCTCTAAATGGTATTAATGATTCGTCTATACATATATTCTCTTTGGGAACAACATGTTTTTGAAAATTTTTTATTAACAGGTTTGTCAAAAGAGAAATTTTTTGTAATCTATCATCTGTTACTATTTCGTTATTATGAAAATGCCATGTCTTGAGTAATAATTGAAAACGGTTGCGAGGCATCAAATTTTTCATTTTATTATCGTACAGACTACTTTTAGACCAATAACTTTCAATTGTAGGAAAACGACATAAGCCCATCCAAATCAAGATCCCAATAAAACATTTTATTTCCTCAACATTTGTATCACGCCATTCAGAAATTCTGGCATGGGGTAATTTTACAGTACTTTTTAGCTGATTTGCATACCTGTTTGTTTCCGTCACCATTAATTCCAATACCTCGTCAGTAAGAAATAACTCATAAAAATTTAAAGGACCTTTCTCAAAATATTTACCGTGTAGTTCTGCTTTTACACCAACATCTATTTCAGTGAAATCAAATAATTTCATATACTGTCCACTCACGTCTTTCCACGATAAATTCGCACTATTATCAATGTGTTCACTTTCTTTATCCTCATCTTCGCTTGCTTCTAAATTATTTTCAATAACATTATTTATTGTTTCCATTACACTATCAGATATATTTCTTGATATACCAGAAGTACTTGGTTTATTTATTAATTTTACTTTTTTTTAATTGGTTCATTATCTAAAGAACTATCAGAATTACTAGGGAGAAACTCATCATCAGAATCTTCAAATGGTTCATTATCTTCATCTGAAAGATATTCCTGCCACAGACGATTTAATTTTTCTTGTTCTTTTTCGTAATTAATTTTCACAGTATAAAGATTTACACAAAATACTCAGAGAAATCGACTAACACCTACGGGCTAACGCTTTGAAATGAATAATATCCATTTATAGCGAAATTTGCGAAATTGCATTTTTGCAAGAAATGACTCATCTTGTGGGAATGGGCATAAAATTGTAATAAACGATATCAGATAACAAGACCGCGTGAATTATATGGACTTGTTTTTGTGTGAATCGGCATATGATGCACACGGCTGTAATAAACGATATCAGCCAACAACGCCGCGTGAATCATATGGTGATTCTCATCTCTAACAAACGCAAATTAACGTTTTTTTGAAAAGAAACGTGTAAATATATGCTTAGTTTTTAATTGTGTGTGTATATAGAGGGGAAAATATTTACGGCCAGAAGGACCCTCTTTTTCTCACTATGGTGGCAGTGTAAGTGTTAAATTTTTAATTACTTAAAATTTAATGAAATAATTAGGTAAATTTTGTGAACAACTAAAGCCAATGTAGTACAAATAAATATAAATAACAAAAAAAATAAAACTTTAATAAAACGTTAAAATTTTATTAAAAAATTCTATTTCCTGAAAAATTTATCAAAGGGGAGATTGATGGTTTTGCTTCTAGACCCCTCAGTTACCAAGGGAAATATTGTCAAACAGCTGCTTGGACCAAAAAGAGGTACTAAAAACATAAACAATACTAAGGATATTTTGAGTTTTTTATGAGTGATAATATGCTGGATATAATAGTAGCAAATATAAATATGTATATGCAATCGTTGGCTAATGACTATGCTTCCTCTAGAGATGTTAGACCTACTAATACAGATGAAATTCGAGCTCTTATTGACCTCTTGTATATTGCAGGAACATATAAAGCAAGTCATGTCATTTTGGAAGACTTGTGGGAAAGCAGCGGTGGAGGAATTAAGATATTTCTGCTCACGATGTCACTGAAACGGTGTTTTCTCAGTTTTCAAGTTTTTTCTCAGATTGATTAGGTTTAATAAAAAAATGACTATGAGCAGAGGAAAAAAAGTTAGATAAACTAGCATTAATTCATTAAAATCCTTTATAAAAGGTACATAATTTAAAAAAAAAAACCCAATCGGGCTATATCACAACAATAAAACGTTTTCGGAATCCATATTTCATCATCAGTGTCTAGGTGTACATGTTTTGAGCCACTAAATATCTGAGTTAAAGTTATTGGTTTAAATTTATTTTACATTATTCGATCTTATATGTTAAGATGTTAGAGTTACCAGTGAATTTGATAACATGGCAACGTAAGACTCTACATAAAGTTGCTGGTCCTGAGACAAAGTGTCTACGAGGACTTGACGGGAGTTGCTATCATCAAGTTGCTATCATGAAGTCCTCGTAGACACTTTGTCTCACGACCAGCAACTTTATGTAGAGTCTTACGTTGCCATGTTATCAAATCCACTAGTAGCTCATAACATATTAACATATAAAATCGAATAATGTAAAATAAATTTGAACCAATATCTTTTAACGGGTTTTTACCCAGATATTAAGTGGCTCAAAACATGTACACCTAGACACTAATGACAGAATATGGATTCTGAAAATATTTTGTTGTTGTGATATATCCCGATTGGGTTTTTTAAATTATGTACCTTTTATAAAGGATTTTAATAAATTTTTGTGATACATGGTATACAGCCAGCTACAGAAACTTAGTTTCCTTGTGGATTTTAGCATCAATTCGACAGTTTTTTAAATCGTTCGTTGACAAATGCAAAGATGTCTAAATTTGTAACTATTGACGAAACATTTGAAGCTTTTAGAGGGCGATGTTCTTTTTGGCAATATATATCCAGCAAGCCAAACAAATATGGCATTGAAATTTTTGCTTTGAGCGATGCCAAGATGTACACTACCGAGCATAAAATTAGGGTCACCCCGTAATTTGAATTTATTTTTGAAATTATTATTCTGTTTTAACTATTTTCGGTTGTAACATAGTTTACCAACGCATTGCTTTAAGAAAACAACGTTTTTGTAGTTTAAAGTTTATTAAAAATAATGGAAATGAAGAATTTTCCTTTAATATACTAAATATTGAAAAGGGACAATTTTATTTTAATGTGCTTTTTGTTAAAAAAAAGAAATTTTAAGAACTTCAGTAGCGAGTATTCCCTCCTCTAGCAGTGATAACAGCTTGCAAACGATGAGGCATGCTTTGGATCAGATTTTGGATCACATTTAGTGGAAGATTATTCCATTCTTACACCAATATGTCGCGAAGCTCTCTCAAATTTCTGGGTTCCGGCACATGACTCCGTAAACGTCTCTTCATCTCATCCCAAACATGTTCTATGTACTCAGTAACTACTCTAGCGGTGTGGGGCCGTGCATTATCATGCATAAATGTTGCGTCGTCTCCAAGAATAACCATAAACCGTAAAACATGATCCTCCAGAATCTGTGTCAGGTACCTGTGCGCTGTCAATGTCCCATTCTCGATAAAGACTAACTCCGTGCAAGCATCAAACGATATGCCTCCCCATGCCATAACTGACCCTCCACCAAATGGAAGACGCTCAGCAACACATGCTTAAGTATATCTCTCGCCTGGACGTCGCCACACTCTTACACGTTTGTCTGAGCCCGTAAGACAGAATCTCGATTCATCGGAAAACAATACACGACTCAAATCCTGCATTGTCCAAGCCGAGTGTTCTCGTGCAAAATTCAATCTGGCAATTCGGTGTTCACGGGAAAGCCACGGTTCAGTTACTCTAGTTCGAGAAGATAAACCAGCAGCATGAAGTCGTCTCCTAACTGTCCATTCACTTATGTTTACATTTCTCACTTCTTGCAGATGATTTCGAAGAGTTACTGCCGTGACCGTTCGGTTTTCTCAAAGCACTAGAAACGACAATGCGGTCGTCTCTAGCTGTTGTAATCCTACCTCGACCTGAACCAGGTCTTCGAGTAAGCAGACCGATCTCTTCGTACCGTTGCCATACTCGTTGCACACTTGAGAGACTTACACCAACGTTTCTCGCAGTTTCGCGCTGACCGTGGCCATCTTCTACTCATTGCAATACACTGACAGTGATAACAATACACAAAAAATTTACAATTGACGTTAAAACCATAGAAACAAAAACTGTGCTGATAACGGTTTTTAGGAATTAGACTAAGGGGCCCTTTTTATCTCAAACGCTTGTCGAAACAACAATGACAACAATTTTTTGTTTCAAGAAATCCATTAGTAAACTATGTTACAACCGAAAATAGTTAAAACAGAATAATAATTTCTAAAATAAATTCAAATTACCCTAAATTAGGTGACCCTAATTTAATGCTCGGTAGTGTATTATACTGCGAATTTAGACGTTTACGTTGGGCGTCAGCCAGAAGGGTCATTTGTTGTAAATACTTTAGTTTCTTCTGTTGTTGAGCGACTTATTCAACCAGTTTTGAATTCGGGAAGCAATATTGCGCTAAAAAGTTGCTCAAATCATACAGCCCTTTTCCAAAGTAATTTATTACTTTAGAACATTTAGAAATATAGAATAATATTAAAAAAAAAACAATTTTTCTCTGTATTCACTAGGTATAATACGTTAGATGACTACATCAATTTACCACTTTTTTTTAATATGCCGGTATTGAACACTTTTAATAGTCCACCCTTTCTAGCGATAATAAACTCCACCGCAAATGACCATCAGAATAGTAAATTGACATCAAAGCGATTCGAATAAACGGCGGGCAATTTACAACTTTGCAGTAGGGCGATCGAACGAGCAGATAAGTGCATATCTCGGGACTAACTTCACGCAAAGCTCTGCGAAATCGTCGAAAGAGGGACTCGGCCGACTTGCCCTTAGATCATCGCAGATTAGGAAAGTGGAATGCAAATTCTGTCTTCATATTTTCCACGCAGGTACAAAGATAGTATTTGTTTGTAAATTCTGGGATTTAATGCTAGATGCAAAACTTGAAAAGCAAAGAAACGTTAAAAGGGAAAATATATAAGAATTTTATGTTCGGTATATCTATAAAAAAAGTCAAATACTTTATTTAAAGTATGGGTTGAGGAGTGTTAAGTCTAGGTTATGTCAAAAAACACAATAATAACAGAACTGAAGCATAAATAAATGCAAAGAGGGCCGAATGATGACCTTCTTTTGAAAAGTTTTTTTTTAAAACGGGAACACTGTTACACTTACAATTTAAAATATACTAATCAGACTAAAAACATATCACACCAAACACAGGTGGTTTTGCGATGCTTTTTTTTAGTACATAAAAATGCAAAATTGCTGTTCTAGTACGTCGCCATTTACCCTCCTTTCACGGTCGTTACGACAAAACGTCGTAACGACAGATTGCCGTACATTCCATTAGCCCAACAAAGTAATATACGGTGATTACAGTTCTAAAGATTCCAGAATGATCGGTGCTGACAGGTGGTAACATTTTATTGAATGTGTGTGATCGAATATTCTAGATCTTAGCGGTCATTTTACTGTAACTGCCGCAATGATACGTAGTTTAAATATCAGCAAAAAAATACTTACTTGTATGTGTGTTTTATAGATAAAGATTTTGAAAGGATTCAAAATACTAATCTAATTGAAGTAATATAAAAAAAAAAACGAAATTGATATTCGTCGCTTACGAGTAATAAAAATCTATTGGAGATAAAAGAGACAAAACAACGTAGAGTGAGACATGGATGCCTCCTTTTACCATAAATGGTTAATTGATATTCTCACAAAATTTTTAAGAAATCTCTAAAAAATCAATAAGCGGTGAATTAATCTGTAATATTAGTTAGGTAGAAAGCACAGTAATTTTATACAATACATTGCAAGACCTCCACGATTTGCTGTAATATGTCAGCAAATTAGTAAGAAAAATGGATTTAGATATAAATGGAAATAAGTTGATAAGCTTAAGTGGTGGCATCTCGTCGATTTCCATATTCTGATGCAAACCTATTCAAAGACAAATAATGGAAGTTTGTTAATATTTGGAAAACTATTTTACGATAAAAATGAATTACGATAAAGAAATCAGACATAGAATTGAGTTAGCTCGTTCAATCTACACTAAAATAAAATCTCTTTTTTGCAATGATGTATAAATCTTAAGCTATGGTAGAATATGGTACATTTGACATATCGCCAACGCTTTTATACGGCATTGAAATCAGGACTATGAACGTAGCTACTATCAACCGACTTATAGAGAGATTTGAGATGTGTATTCACGAAATAACGATACTGTGAGTTGTTTAAGGTTTAAACAAAGAAGTCCTACAAAGTGTCCACAATATGCAGACACTGTAATTTACCATAAAATAAGACTATTAAAACTAGATGAAGAGAAGGAGCGAATAATAGTTGAAGAAAACGTATCCAATAACATATCAAGAGGTCTTCCTCTTCAGCACAATAGTACAGCACAAAACCTAAGCAAAATAGTACGCGCAGAAGAGACGCATAGTTTGTAGAAATTAATTGCAATGGTCATTAAAAATTCGTTTATTTTAACGTATCGATACTCGCTAAGAAAATTGTTATTAAAATACAAATTAAACAATTTTTTTTGCCTCCTTCAAAACTAGTTTGGCTTCATTAGAAACACATGTGGCGCCTCCATATCAGAGATACATTTGAAATCGCTCTTATTGGATTTTAATGTCGACACGGCATTCATCTTTTCACTCACGAACGTGACACATGCAGTCTTAGGCTTTTTTTGCTGAAAACTACTTAACCCTTCTTTCTCTCTCTTCCTATTCATGCTCAAATTTTGACTCTTACTCTCTGCTACTCTCTGTCTTATTTTTCTAGGCTTCTAAGTTTATCTAGGCACAGGTTAAATCTCCCTTGTTTCTGGTTTTATCTCTAAAATCCTTTTTATGTACATCTAAACTGCTCCATATTGTGCTGTTGGCATCGCCTTCATCGTTTCCGTTATATGTTGCAACCTATCTCCTAGCTTTATCTCAAGCGGGTTCCCATCTAGCACATGCAAGCAAAGACTTTGCCTTTTTCTGACTCTTATGTCCTTTTCCAAACCTGTAAAGATATGGCGGGAAACATTTAGGTATGCCCTCTGAACATACGCGTCAGAAAGTAATCCAATCGCCCGTATCCCAACAAAACTGCAAACCAGTTGATGATACAATAATAAAATTGAGCGCAAAGCTCAAAAATTTAATTATTGGAGTTTTTAGGCCGTAAATAATTAATTATGTATTCTCCGGTAAAAACGATAATTTTTATAACCTGTCTATTTGATCTTCATGTATCACTAAGGAGAAAACCAATAAGATAAACGATCATTTATGAATACCTACCTTGAAAAATCATATTATGACAGCTGCACCAAAAATCAAAATAATTATTGATGATAGAAGATTGGAAAAGAGATATGATACCAAAGTTACATTTGTAAATACAGTGTTCACAATGTAACTAATAATTATGGATAAGACTAAATACACGAATTTACAAGAAGTGTAAATTTCAGAGGAGTGACACTCAATTCGGATTTAGAATAGGACTAGGAACACGAGAAGCTCTTTTTGCCTTAAATGTGTAAACACAACGATGCAGAGATATGAATATAGATGTTTATGCATGTTTTATTGCTTATCAAAAAGTATTTGAATGCGTTAACCATTAAAAGATGATCGAAATTCTCAGAAGAACTGAAATTGACGAACAAAACTTGTTCGATTTACATCTAAATGTTTCCAAATCTAATATTCTAATATTTTTAAAGATACCAACAAACGTACATTTGTATACCAAGGGACAAATAATAGAACAGGTAACTTACATAAAATATTTGGAAGCAAATATCAACTGCCAGTGGAAAAAAAAAAAAAGAAATCCTATCAAGAGTCGAACAAGCGAGGAAAACACTCATGAACATGAAAACATTTTTTACAATATCAGACCTTATTCTAGAGCTTCGAATTTGAATGATCAGATGTTACGTTTTCTCTGTTTGGCTGTATGGCTGTGAAAGTTGGACAATGGACTCTGAAACAGAAAAAAGCATAGACGCCTTTGTGTATATATGTATACAGACGAATGCTGAGAATTCCACGGATACAAAAAGTTACCAATGGTGAGGTATTTCGGCGCATAAGTTAACAAAAAGAAATGCTGAGCATAATTAAAGAAAGAAAATAAAATACTTGGGTTATTTGTTGAGAGGTGAAAGATATGAATTACCCCAAACCATATTGGAAGGTAAAGTTCAGGGCAAAACATCAATTGGAAGACACCAGAACTCGTGGCTGAAAGACCTAAGGAGATGGTTTGACCGCTCATCCACAGGAATCTTTCGTGCAGCAGTTTTCCAAAGCTAAAATTGCCATTTGGATCGCCAGCCTTTGAATAAAGACGGCGCAATAAGAAGAAGAAGAAGACTAATTAGTACGGCAGTCGCCAAAAACGCAGTTGTCTTATTTTTGCTTTAATATCACCAAAACTATTACTTTATTTATTGAAATCCCTCTAAAATAGGCAGCATATGTAATTACGGCACTACATAAATACTAATATTTAAAGTCCGTAAAGAAAATAACCTAATAAGATGAACAGTAGCAATTGTATTTATAAAAAAAATTTAAATCATCAATAGTTTTTATTAGAAATTGAGTTACATTACGTCTTCCAGACACTACCAAACAAGAAAATTCCCTCATGGGAGATAGATAATTTATTTGGAAAAGTGAATTACGTCTCCGTGTGTCCTATGGGTCGTCGAAAATTTGTTGCCGGATCCGTACCCTTCTATCTTTAAGCACAACTTGAAAACTAAATTTTCTCAAGGCGGACAACTTTCGTTTTGTACATTTTCCTTTTGCTCTCGCTGAGTGCAATTTGGTATTTCTGAGAAGTTGCGATCGCCAGTGGCTCTGCTGTGCAGAGCTATATTATTAACAAAATGATTTAGGTTTTACCATACTTTTATATTATAGTTTAAACTTTAGTTTAAAATTTGATAAAATTATTTTAATTATTTCTCTGTTCTTAATGTGAAATTTTTAATAGGGCACCTTTATTGGGTGGCTTTTATTTTTTTTTGGCTGTATTTTGGGATCATCCCATGGTCTTCTCACTCACTGTAGAACTTACTGTAGAACCTGAATGGACCTAATTTATACCTAATTAAATAACGATGACTTGCAAATAACCAAAAACTAATAGCAATATTTTTCGATATAACCCAAGCCTACGATAGAGCATGGAAGCACTGTATTCTTATTCCAACTTTATTCTTAATCGCTTTGAATAGCATTATGGATGTAGTTAAAGCACCTATTAAGGCTAGTCTTTACACAAATTACATTGTTATTTATAGTAAATAACATAATGTAATGACAGCAACTAAAATTATACATAGTTTCCTAAGTCGGCTTTTTAATTAGACGATTAAAACGGGATTTGTTTGTTCTTTTAAAAAAACACGATACATTATTTTTAATAAAAATTAAACCCACCTCACAACTAGTCTAACTTTAAATAATTTACCTTTAGAACAATCAAAAGAAATAAACTTTCTAGGTGTAACTTTTGAGAGAACTTTAAATATAAATTCGAACATAAATAAACTCAAAATATAATCCAACAAAATTTGGGGTGCTAATTATAAAATTATAATTATAAAATACCACAAAAAATTAACAAGCCTGACTAATTGCCAAAGTCTTTAATTTATGAAGCGAAACTATTGTACCGACCTCAAGTGGTCAATACCAGAACTTTAAAGCAAAAATTCTTTCTAACACCGAGAAAACCACAATTTTAACGACAGTGTCCCGAGGTACAAGCGCCCAAAGGTACAACACTCTCCCCTACCTCTTGTCTTTTCTTCATTAGCTTAGACTCCATTATTGGACATTTTTGCACATGATTTTCTCTTACAGTTCCCTCACCTTTATGTTTTTTTTTTGTTTTAGATATATCATTAGTTGATATGTCGTGACCTAATTATATTAGTTAAACAATAAACATTTTTGAAAACCGTGTTTTTTGTGTTTACAAAAAATGACTGCAAATTATTTAGTTGTATAACTCAAAAACAAATTAACTATTTTCTTCTTATTCTAGTGCCGTCTTTACCAACGGTGGTTTTCTATAACCATTGCAAATTCGTCTCTATCTTCTGTTTTTCTTAAGAGCGTCTGTGTGTTTAACCCGGTCCAGTGGCGAATGTTTTTCAGCCAGAATATTTGTAGTCTAACAGGACCCCTTTTACTACAATTTTACCTTTCATAATCAGCTGCAACAACTCGGACTTATCATTTCTACGTATGTGCCCCAAATATGCTGTCTTTCGCCTTTAATTGGTGGTCAAAAGTTCTCTGTCTCTTCCCATGCTGTGAAACACCATTTCCTTCATAATATGATCGGTCCATGGTATCTTCAAAATTCTCCTAAAAAGCTTCATCTCAAAAGCTTTCAGTTTTCTCATTAAGCCAACATTACCAGTTCAGGCTTCGACACCATAGAGAAGAATAGAATATATATAACATTATACCATCCGATATCGGATTTGCGGATTGAGTCTTTGGTTACTTAGAAATTTCCTAATTTTCAAAAAGGCTGCTCTTAACTGCTCTATTCTTAAGCGAATTTCTGATTTCGGATTCATATCTTCCGTAATTCAGACTCCTAAGAATTTCATTTTGTCCTCTTGCTCAATATCTTCATTTTTTATCTGGATCCTTGTAAGGACTTTGCCTTTTTTACTGATAACCATGGTTTTTGTTTTCTTTATGTTTATTGTTAAACCAAACTGTTCTCCAGTATCACAAATTGTGTTTAGTACCGTCTGCAAGTCTGTCTCAATTTCAGTTCGAAGGTTGGCGATCCAAATGGAAATTGTAGTTTTGGAAACTGCTGCGCGAAAGATCTTTGCGGATGAGCGTTCGAACCATCTCCTCAGGTCTTTCAGCCACGAGTTCTGGCGTTTTCCTACTGATCTTTTGCCCTGTACTTTTCCTTCCAGTATAACTTGAAGTAATTCATATCTTTCGCCTCTCAACACATGACCCAAGTATTGCATTTTCCTCTCTTTGATTATTCTTAGTAATTCTTTTTGTTTACACATGCGACGAAGTACCTCAACATTAGTAACTCTTTGTGCCCATGGAATTCTCAACATTCGTCTGTATATATACATCTCAAAGGCATCTATTCTTTTTTCTATTTTAGAGTCCATTGTCTAACTTTCACAGCCATACAGTAAGACAGAAAAAACGTAACATCTGATCATTCGGATTCTAAGCTGTAGACTAAGGTCTGATCTTGTAAAAAATGTTTTCATGATCGTCAGCATAACAGATGTTATTTATATTTTCACCATTTATCTTGATCCCTTCTGTACAGTTTTTAAGTGCTTGCGTTTATAACTCTTTGGAATATATATTAAATAGTAATGATGAAAGTACACAGCCCTGTCTCATTCCTCTACTTATCTGTTGCGCATCCGTGCTATTTCGATATAAATTAACTATGCTTGTATTATATACCATTATAAAAGGAAACCATAAATGGATCGTTTTGTTGCCATTCTTAAATGTTTTCATATTTATAAATTTAATAAACAATATTGTTTACTATTTAATCTACCTTGCAATAACAATACTAGTTTAATGCCATGAGCTTTTCACCTGTGGCTAAGTACGATCCTGGCATATGTTATATTCGTCAATAATTATAATTCTACATGAAATAATTCTCGAAGCATCCAATACATTATCTGACGTCACAATTATTGACGCACTAAAAGAAGGCTCTGAGAAGAACCATATGCAGCCAAACACTGGGATTTTCCCGTTTTAATTTTTAAATATGAAGATATTTATTCTTCCTCGTTTCTTTTTACTAGAAGTCTGATAGACGATATCTGTCGTTTAGTGTTGAAAAATTTGACCTGTCTGGTTAAAGGATATTAATCTCGTTTAAATTTAGCAATGTTCTCTTTCCATAGCATCTTCATAAGTTTTAATAAAATATTAATTGCATCTTCATAAAATAGCAATTTACGAAATTCTCGACTGTTCATAGTGTTCATGTAATAATGAATATATCACAGACTTAAATCTTCTGTCTTTTTAATATTTTATCTTCAAATATTTCAATCACACTGACCAGAATATGATACTATAATATTACGTAGTCAAATATAGTCTCTGTAGTCAGCTGACGATCGCATAAAACGCGTGAAAACTTTTAAATACCTTGACACCACAATCAATGACCAATCGGATCCACAACAAGAGAAGAAAAACCCGAATACAAATAGCAAGACAAGCTTTTGTGAAATTCAGACCGCTTATATGTAATCAAAACCTAAATTCCGAAATACGCTACAGAATGGTTAAGTGCTACATATGGTCCATCTTGCTTTATGGCATGGAAACGTGGAAAAAGACGTTTTTGAAAAAAAACATCTATCAACAAACTTGAAGCATTTGAAATGTGATCATTGGGAAGAATGATGCGCATACCTTGGGTGGATAGAGTTCGAAACGATGACGTCCTTAAGAGAGCCGGCGTGGAAAGAGAACTCTTTGAATTAATTAAAAAACGCAAGATTGGTTACCTTGGGCACATATTGAGAGGAGCAAAATATGAAATACCACATCTAATCCTACAAGGGAAGATCGAAGGTAGGAGAGGAGCCGGCCGCAAACAATTATCCTGGTTAAGGAATATTAAAGAATGGACAGGAATACACAATACAGGCGAGCTGTGTCACGCTGCCAAGAACAGAATTCTAGTAATGAGATAGTCGCCTACGCACTTTGGTGTATGGCATGTTAAGAAGAAGAAGTCAGCTTCAACATTAGCAATCTTCTATCCTATTAAGATATAACCATATTTCGTATTTTAATTACGATTATAAATTAATTAAAAATTAACATTTAAAAACATTTATACTAGAGTTCTAAGCATAAATATTTTTTTCTTATGCTTTTTTTCTCCGTTCCTTCGACACAAAAATAATATTATTATGTTTAAATTTATTATCTATATTAATATCAAAATAACAAATATGACTATTGTGTTTTATTTTTATGGGTCGTTTATTGTCCACGATAACAGCGTCACGCAGTTTAAAGCTACATTCGATTTATTACCGTTTTCCTTTTTTGATAAATATAAAATAGACGGCAATACATTTCCGCAACGCGAGAAGAAGATTATAATAATGTGACTGTATGATTGCTATCGCGTTTCGAGAATTCCTCCTCGAACTCCTTTTTTTCTGCACGTCGAACGCGAACGACGCCACCATAAAGCTTATCTAAATATTTATAGGTATCATTCGGTTGAGTTGGGATAGAGCTGTCGAAAAGCATATTGCTCATATCTGGGTCTCCATTACGATTCGGATATTGGGTGAAACATGAGCGGCCCATTTACATTAGCCTATCAACACAAACAGAACAGAATGTTGGCCCTTTTGGTATTCTACGGGCTCAGAATATCTGTCGAACTTTGTATATTGTTATTACAGTTTAGTCACGGAAGCAGGATATATGTAAATGTGTATCCTGCTGTGAAATCCCTCTGCTTAGTGTCATGGAAGATGCGGCGGTAAATCTAGTATTGGGACTTGAATTTTAATTCCGCGACAAAATAGAGTAGACTGGGGAATTCACATTCGGTCGTCTATATTCAGACATCATTGGAAAATCAGTAAATGTCAAAATTGACAAAGACAAATCAATATTATACTAAAAAAATAAAAACACTACTATTATATTACAAAGTACTAAATTATTAATGTTTTGTAAAACAATAAAATAAAAATAAAAGAAAGATATCGACGGTTCAATTGCAAAACCTCGTCGATTTTTAGTTTATTATAATTAATACTTTTATACTTTGTCAGTTGATACTTTTACATACCTTTTATACGAAAGCTTGTAAGTCAATATTTAAAAGCCAAAGTGTTTTTCGCCTCTCCTCAAAAGTTACGTAACACTGACACTGAATTTTTGCAGTTTAACCGTCGCGTCGATAAAGTAAAGTCATATAAATACATCACTGTGAAGACCACGGCTCTAATTATGTAATTACTAAGGGGTTTTTAATCGATCCCGACCGTATTACACTTAAATTAGTATTTTTTATGTTTTTTGGTTTACTTTTATCATTGTTTATTGCGGAATCTTTGTCTAAATATAAATTTTAAAATTTCCATCCCTATGCGATTTGCTCCCAAATATCAATACACAGGAGAATCCTTGACACTTACCTAAATTCTTGAATTATTAGAATTTATCAGCAGAAAATTATAACGTCTAATAAGACTGTTTAGTAAATGTATAAATGGTGCTGTGTTTAGTCCTGTCAGCATTTGTACAGATATAATTCAAAAGTTTGGGTGTAAGGAATCGAACTTTAGGTTTTTATACAAATTTCTGCGGAAATTTGGTTAAAACCAAAACTTAAAAACGATTTATATGATAAATGAGATGCTCGAGATTCGTGTAGACCAAAATGGTTTATTGGGGGTGATTTGAATGGACATATTGGTAGAGAAAGACCGGGATAAAAAAAACGAATCGAGATTTGCGGATGGAAATAAGAAATGATAAAGGAAATAGCGTGTTTAATTTTGCAGTGGCATAATTTGGCTGTCAATAATACGTTTTACTTTATGATTACTAAAGACCAGTACGTTACCTACAGTGATTGGGAAAAGGGAAATATTTTGTGCTGTGTAAAAGAAGTCAGCTAAAAAGGTTAGCAACTGAAATGTGATAAAGGGTGACTGCATAGTTAGTCAAAACATATCGATGATAGTGGATACAGAGATAAAGATGAGACGGAATAAAAAGCAAGTAAAACACCAGAATGTAAAGTGGTTAACGTTGAAGTATAAGGATTTGGCAATAGTCTTTAACCCAGATACTCCTAAAACTTTTTATCTCAAAATTTTTAATAAATTCTGCTATGAATGGCTTTCTACTTCAATTATATACGAGTTTTACAAATAAAACTTTTCATTTAGGTTGGCCGTTTTTGAGTTATCAGGTGTATGTTATAACCAACAGTAGGAATTCAAGCTAATTAAGGATCGATGATTTCATTATACAATAAATGAAACTAAGTGTAAAAATTAAAGTTATTCTTTATTATGGTAACTAAAAAAACATTATTTAGGGTGAAGTGCAACATCGCACTTGTTACATCTAAACGCTGCCTGCTTATGACATACAACACACCTTGTTTGTTTCTCTTGATAAATAACGATATGGTCTAATCTATCGTACCTTGACTCAAAATGTGTAAGTTGACTTTTTTTTGACGGTCCACATTTAGTTGTTGTCTTATACATTTCCAGTAATCCTGACGCATGGCATCTTCTGAATGCTAGGTGATCCATTTTCCCATTTCTTGCTTCTGATACCTATTCTGTATAAGCTTATGTTTTGGTCTGCACTGTCTACTCCTCCCATATTTTCATTATATTTTTTTTATCATAAATGGCTGTGGGATGAGTATACTTTTGTTTTCTTTCTGCGAATATCTTTTCACCTGTAGGGTTGGCAGTGGTGAAGTAGCATTTAATGCAATAGTAACGACATTATTGTCGTTCCATTTAGATACTATAATATTTTCGTCTTCTACGAGTGAGTATTCAAATGCACCAATCTGATCTTTTTTGAAATACTTGGAATTTTTAGAGGACAACCCGGAACTCGAGTTTCTTGAATTGTTCCAATGCATTTTAAATTTCTTGCTGTTAGCTCACGTAGTAAAGGAAGTGAGGTAAAAAAATTATCACAGAATAAGTGAAACGGCGCACCTGGATTATCAGACTGCAATTTATCGGTAAATGAATAGGACACTGGCTCCTAATCCTAATTCCTTGTATGTATCAGAAAGTGGAGTTGTGACACCTTGATAATGTTCAAACCATTCGACAGTCGACATATCCCTGTTTTGTGGTTCCGACCCATAGTTTATAGCCCCATCTAATGGGTTTACCTCGGATAAACTGTTTTGATCCATGCTGCCCATAGTAAGGGACCATCGCTTCATTAACACTGATGTTCTTCAAATGGACGAAACATATGAAAATAAATAGCGGACGCATTTTAGCAAATTTATCGCCTTTTTGTAATTCGGTATTATGAGAAACATGTATATTTTGCATAATAAAATTGAATCTATCTCGCGATATAGCCGAATACACCAACTTACATCCTGCATCATCGTTGTTTTCTCAGTACATAGACCTTCGAGGAAATGAGAAATATCCACTTAGAAGTAATACCCAACGAAACACCTAATTTTATTTTGATTGATATCTCCAGAGCGATTGTGTTGAGATGCATATAGATTACTAAAATGTGTAATTAGGTCCACAACTTCATCATCAATGAAAAGGGGGAATAATTATAAAGGCATGAGAAAATTTTTTGGTTCACTTACTGGCTTCCAGTCGAAAGAATTGGGATAAATATTTTGTTTTTTCCAGGAATACTCTCTTTTTTCCTTCGGTTTAGGTTGTGGAGCACTTACACCAAAGCGAGACACACGTACAGACAACAGGAGGTTATCTTCACTATCAGAAACTTCAACTGTAGTATCTTCTGGACCCGAAATAATAATTTCATTCTGCCCTTTATCCTCCAACGGTGCACTATCAAAACAACTTCAGCTTGTACTCCTAATTGACTACCTGGAAGGTTATTTATGTCAATGTGGTTTTCATCCCCGGAATCTTCGTCGGTATCATATTTATCGGATGGAGGGAAGACAATAATACCATCAGGTAATGAAGATGGATCATCTAGGTGTTTAATCTCATATAACTCATTGAGAGACTCAATGGTTTCGTCCAATAACCAATAAAAAGTTACAAAATGTTATGACTGAGTAGCATGTTATCCTACCGTATGTTATAACATACAGTCGTTTTTGGGCATTATTTTTCCCAGAAAAAAGAATAAATATTGATAACAGTAATAACTATAGTAAAATATAATCCAAAATGAAAGTAAATGTTTAAACTTTCTGAAAATATAATGCCATAGTATCCTCAAAATACTTACTTCCTTTTATCCATTTTGTATATACCACGTGCGCCAATATTTATTGCAAATTTTCGACACCCTACTTAGCTAAACGTCGACTGCAGATAAATGCAAACCACTACTGATGCATATTTAAAAAGCAGGGTACGTTGTGACATCTAGTGAATAATAGTAAAAGTCGAATAATACAGGAGTTTGTAAAGCGTATGTTTTAACGGACAGTAGGAGTATCTGGGTTAAGAGTAGAGTGCTGGAAGAGCTTAAGGAATAAGATACGGTAAATGACTAGTGAGAAGCCAACAGTAAAGTTGTTTGGCGCATGGAAGATGAAGTGCTAGGAAAAACATCTAATAAAGGGCCTTCTAGAGACAAAGAAACTTGGAGGCGGAATAATGTAGTACAACAGAATGTAAGAGAGTAGAAAGAAGCTAGAAAGAGATAACAGGTAGACAGGCCTAAAAGAGAGATAGATAAGGATATATAAAAGGTAGTAAAGAGGGAAGTAAAGCGAGCTGTAGCTAATGCTAAGAAACGACCGTCTGCATAGCTATATTAAGTATTGGAAACACCCGATAGAATGAAAAGGTTATACAGCATTGCTAGTCAAGGGAAAAGTCAACAAAGGACTTGACCCACTTATAGCAAATAAAGAGTCGGATAAAAAAATGTGTTAAGAACCGATCTCGAAATATAGCAAAGATGGTATGAGTAATTTAGAAAGAAGCATAATGAAGAACACCATAGGAGAGATAAGGGATACGGGATACCAAATGAGAATGTAATACCGAAAATGGTGGGAGATAAAGTTGTCGAGACGTTAAATAGGATGAAGAACGGTAAGGCAGTAGGACCTGATAAAATACCCGCAGAGGTTTGAAAGGCTCTAGGAGAGGAATAGTTTTATCGAAAAAATCGAGATAAAGCTGAAAGGAAAGATATACAAGAATGTGGTGATATCTGCGTTGGTGTACTTCGGTCAACTGTGGCCTGATAAGAAGATTCAGGAAAATAGATAAAGTTTGCTGAAATAAAAAATTTACGGTGTGTTACGTTATAAACGTCACATCTTTAATAATTTATATTTAAATAATTATTTTATTTTAATTTCTTTATTAATTTATTAATTCCTTAACCTTTAGTTTTTTTTTACTATTTTTTCTTCAAAAATTAGTTGGAGCCCTCTCTCTTTCTGTCCGGTAGACTAAATATTCTGTTCTATCTTGACAGAAGAGCTAATTCCATCATAGGCATACGTTCTATGGCTTCTGTGCTATACTTCATTATAGTCACTCCCACTAATTTCAGTCAATCAGCTTTCAAACGTGGTGGGATATATTTTTTTTATGGTAAGATGGTATTTAATGGTCTCTCTGGAGAAATCTCTTGGGTTTCTGGAATATTTTATGGGATAATTTATTAAATTTAATGATGGATTAACCACAAATCCAACCAACTAAGACTGAAGCTGTCTTTAAAATCATCCAACCACCATCAAAAGCCATCAACAGCTTACCCTCAACCACATGAAGCCATAAGTATCAGTTTTAAATTTGTTTATTGTAAAGCTTTAGGCAGGGTTTGTTGGTGCAGACTAAATATTATTTTGTTTTATGCTGAATAAATATGATTTATTTATTGTTTTATTTGTTTTTGAATTAAACCAACTGAATTTTCATTGTTTAATTAATAGTTTAAGACACGACAGACTCACACTTAAAAGACTGCACTGGTTTGGTCATATCAGACGTAGAGATACAAACTATGTGGAATGAAGAATAGAGCTGTTAGAAGTTGCTGGAAGGAGAGAGAATAAAAAAGGTAACAAAAAGGAAAAATAAGAAGATTATTACCCTTTTATCTTTAAAAAAAAACGTTTAAAAAATTGTTGTTAAAGGTTTCACTAATTGCTTGTACAATAAGTTTAAAAAGTTTTCTAGTACGTAGAATTAAAAATAAGTGGAAAAATTTAATAATTCTGGAAATTTGCTTATTGAAACCGGAAAATGCTTTAAAGATTAAAAGTTTAAAATTTATTGAGCATGTATGAGTGAAAATAGGATAATATTTTACCTTAGCTAATTCGATTCGATGATAAAAGTACCAAAATTCAAACAAAAATGATAGATAAGTTAGCTCCAATAAAATAAGAGATAGATAAATTCGTAAAAAATTGCAGATTTTTTCAATATCTTCCAAACAACCCGGCAAAATATGGACTGAAATTTGTTACACTGTATGATGCAAAAACCTTTTATGTGCCAAAGTTTATCGCGTATGCAATTCGAAGGCCTCTACAGCATGTCAAATAAACTTACTGTGATTGCTTACTGCTTGCAGTAATAGGTACTCATCAAAAATTGACGTGTGGTAATTGCTATTCAAGTCATCAGCTAGCGAAATAATTATTGGAAGATACAATTACTATGGTTTTTTTTCTTTTGGTGGCTATTTGTTTCGAATATTGGCTATCATTCTGGCTATAATTATTTTATTAACGGATGCTTTAAATAGATTAGTTGTTGTTATGGAGGACCATTTACTCACGTTTTTTAAGCATGATATTCTTCTTCTCCCAAATTCCTCGCATTCCGAATACTTTGCCTTAAAAATTTTTTTTCATTAATCTGTATTAAGTGTCGTTTTCCATTATATGTCCGAAATATTCTAACTTTCTCCTTTTAATGGTATATATCACCTCTACTTTTTTTTAAATGTGTTTTTTGCCGAATTTTCGAAAAAAGACTTTTTATTTTATATATGTGTATACGACATCATTTAAGTGCGTCCTCCAGCAACAAATTTAACGTATGAGCAAAACAATTTAAATGTTTTCATTCAAAAACATATTTAATAGCTTTGAACATATTTGAGTCATGATCAGTTATTGCAAAATATAATTTTTGTTTTAGACCCCACTGGATAATAATTTTACTAATTTCAAAAGCGATTTTTCTGAATTATTGTTTCCAGGAAAATGGCAGCAGCCTGATTAAACCGTTTTAAATTCTAAATTTTCGGTTTAAAATATTGTCCTGTTAATGCGATGTAACTCTCAGTTACTCCAGATGTCCAGAGGTCAGTAGTAATACAGATATTTTCTACTTTAACAACTTGTGATCTAATAATTTGCTCAGTTTTAATATAACATTCCTGAAGTAATGAACCTGACAAAGTTTTTCTTGTTGGCGGTTTATATCCAGGAATCCACCCTGCAAACTTTTTAAAAGCTCGTTCTTCAACTATGGAAAACGAGTCTTTTCATAGATTTAGTAAATCCATATCTATTTGTTTCTTTTGTTTTAAACTAATATTTTTATTAATGGAAGTATTCATTACCTTCAGAAATGCAGATCAATCGTAAATCAAAACTCATTCATTAATCAGAATACCTAGTTATTTTATTTTCAACGTTAACCGATAACCCGACTGTCCACTGTCCCGAAAGAGTTATTTTTAGTTTTGTAGTAGTCTCTCAGACCAACTAATCGTCCTCGTCGACGTAAAGCGTTCATTGCTCCTCTGTTTACGTCTACACAAAACTTAGTTTTTTTGAATCAACCATCAACTAGTTAGCTTAGTTGGCTTTAAGAAAAAGAAGATTGTACTATTGAAAATCAACCAGAACTAGAAAAAGAAACTGATAAAGATGACTTAAGTCTACTATGGTGTATTTTTGATGATCTGGACATGACTCATCTAAACATACACCTGTATCGAGAGATATAAAAGGAGTCGACATGTATTTGTCTGATGATATATTACCCACAAAAAAAATCGAATAGAGATTGGAACTGTCCATTACAGTGATGGAAAAACCATCACCATGTGTATCTTAACTTAACCACTATATTCACAAAATATTGTAGTATTGTAACAAAATCTGTTCCTTGTAAACACATGTTTTCAAAATCTGGAATAATTTTAAATAAAAGAAGAACACGGTTAACACGAAAAGTAAACACTTATGTTTTAAATGTTAATTTAGACGATTCGCGATTTAATAATGTGTAATATAAATGTTAGTACTATTTGTATATTTAAAATGTCAACGATCCACCTCTAGTTTCTTAGGTATATTAGGATGGGAACCAGAGATATGTAAAATATCTCTGATCGGAACTAATCGTCTCACTAATAGGCAATGGGCGTCAATAAGGAAACCAAGGGGAAATATGATTGTTATCTTTGTTTATTCGCTGAAAATATGATTTTATATCTGTATTAGATATCCTGTTAAATTTTACCATACCGACCATAAACTTTTACCTACATTATTTTTAAAATATACATATATACTAAACCAAAAGCTTTTTATATTAACGGATTATAAAAAAAATCAGTATAATAAATACTGTAATACTAATATTTAACTATATTTTAATCTATTTCGAAATTATTTTAAACAGGAACAAATTATGCTTTTTCACGATTTAATGCAAATACAATATTAATAATAATGTTTTTCTGTATATTTAAATTGATTAATTAAAATATTTATCATTCCGATCATCAAAATTACTGCTAAATGAAATGTAGAGTAGCCATAGAGATAAAAAAGGACGTATTGTGGAAAAGAGGTGAATTTGTATTAACACTTTATGTTTGATACATATATATATATATATATATATATATATATATATATATATATATATATATATATATATATATATATATATATATTCAGGATTCATAGTTTTATGAGTTTGAACAATCCTAGAATTAGATTGTACTTACATATTAAAGTAAAGTAGTTGTCAAGAAATATACATTTCTTTATACACTACATACACAGTACACAACAATTTGGCGACGAGGCAAAAAACGATGAATTATGAAAGCCGCAACCATAGCAACTACCAGTACATTACAATTTAGTCTACATTGACAGTGGAATCGTTTAATTAATCAGTTACAAAATGGTCACGATGGGTGAAACGCTTGAAAGGAGCTTTTAAAGTTTCTAAAATAGATGACAATTTAAAATTACCATATCTATTACATTATATGGGTCCTGAAGCCTATAATACACTACGGGACAAATATACATCAGAATTATCAGTCAAATAAACAAACAATGAAATTATTACACCAATTGACAATTTTTACAATCCTGTCTCTTTGGAAATTGCTGAAATTTTCAACAGGTTTGAAACCAGAATCTGAGGACGAATCAGTGCAAGAATTCTTTCTAGCATTACAGAAGACACTAATAAATTGCAATGTTTAAGCATATCTTAAATCTAGCATAAGGAACCACTTTGTCTTTGGATTACGTTCCAAAAGAATACAAGCAAGACTATTGGAAACAAGAAATCTAGACTTGGATCGAGCAGTAGAGATTGCCAGTAGTTTGGAATCATCAGAAAAGGACAGTGATCAATTAAATTACAATAATTCAATGAATTTTTCACAATGAAATAATTCTAGATCACATTGCTAATACAAGTTCAAATGTAAATTCAAGTACAAATATTACACATTCTAGTTCAAATACTAAGACAGGTATATTATGTTGTCGTCATGGGGATACTTCTCATTTAGCCACTTAATGGAAAAAAGAAAAATTTGATATGTAATTTTTTTAAAAAAAGAGGACATTTACAAAAAGTTTTGATAAAAACTTAAAAAATATAAATATTGTGGAGGAAATTGTAGATGTACATTCAACTAATTCAAAAGATAAATTTATTATTAATTTGAAAGTAAATAACAAACCAATACAGTTTGAAATTTATTCAGGCGCTGCAGTCACTTTTATTAACAAAAATGTATTTACTGAGAATTTTACTAAATTAAAATTACAAAATACTAATATGAAGTTAGCTACTGACTGTAAAAACGAATTATATATTTTAGGTATAGCTTTGGTAACAGCTGAGCATCAGAATAAGACTAAATACTTGAAATTATACATAATTGATGGTGAAGGTCCTTCATTTATTGGGAGAGAGTAGATTACGTTCATTAGATATAAATTTACACAATGTGAACAGTCTCAATTGCAGAAAAGGAGTTGCAACAATTTTGTTTACAAAATATAAAAGTTTATTTAAAAAATCTCATGGATAAACCACAGGCATGGAAGCTTAAGTTTGTTTAAACTCTGGTACTAAACATATTTTTTTTAACCTTCAGTACCTTTTGAATTACGGTCTGAGGTTGAGGCAGAAATTGATTTTCTGGTAGCACAAGAAATTATGAAAACAGTGTAGTTTTCAGATTGGGCTACACCTATTATCCCAGTAATATAATATAATGGAGACATTAGAATTTGTGGTGATTTTAAGGAAAGATGAAATCCACATATTGAAATTTATGAGCACCATTTACATACTCTTGAGGATTTGTTATCTCAAGTGGCAGAAGGAGAAAAATTTTTCCAAAATAGATGTCACTAAGGCATTTTTACAATTACAAGTTAAGGCAGATATGAGACACTTGCTTACTTTAAATACCCTTTAGGATTATATCGTTTAAATTGATTGTTGTTTGGTATAGCTTGTGCCCTATCTAAATTCCAATGGTAATGACACAAAATTACAGGGTATAGAACGAATTTCAATTTTTCAAGATTGAAGCATTTTGATTTCCCTTCGTATGTACTAAAACACAGAAAAATATTTTTTAATCTTTTTGCGTAGCTGAGATTGATACATAAACATTTTTAGTTTGTTTATGTAACACAGATTGGTATTTCTTTGGTATTTCTTGTGATTGTGATGAAGTTTTAGGATATTTTGCACGTCAAATAAACAGAAATCTTTTCGTTTATATTTTTTTTATACCGTTTGGAAAAATGATGTCACTCTGCAATGGACCACGATAGGAGTCAGGTCATTTTTTAGTCCGGATTTTTCTTTTTTAAATTCGTAATGGTTTTTCGTTATACGTTTTTTGTTATCGTGAATTCAGTAATGTAAGTGTGGTGTAGTAACAATGTGGAGTTTAGTTAGAAGTTTTTTTTAGTTAGGAGCTGTTTTTGTAAGTTGAGGCAGCTTTTATTAAGTTATTCAGCGATTGTTTTGTGCTGTGTCCTATGTGAAGGATTTGTAAGATGGCGTTTCCAATAATTTGGGAGGTCCACATGGTTTTAAAAAGGAAAGTTGAAAAAAGGATGGTTTTCAAGATTGCAGTTTGTTGTCATCCAGGATAATCGGAAGCCCAAATCAGTGTTCAGTTCCCCAAGAATTGTCCATTTTGTGTTCCATGGTCACTTCAGACCAATTGCAGTTTGTGTGGGCATAGCTGTGGGTTGTTTGCATAGTTTTTGATTCAATTCCAATCCCAAAAACTTTCTTAAAGGAAATACACCATTATTCCAGGCACTTTTTATTAAAATTATTCAAAATAAAAATAAACAATTTTTCATTGATAAAAAAAATTGCTTTCATGACAAACTAAAAAATTATGAATAAATAAAATTAAAAGTTTAATGGATTAGCTAATTGTCATATTAGTCTTCTTTTAAATAAAGGTAACTTTTATAATTTAATTAATATTTCAAAAAGGTTTAATATTTTATTTTGACATATGACAGTTATCCTTCTCTGTCATTTGGTACTGAACCATAATTTTGAATTCTGTTTTGTTTAAAGTTTAACCTCAATGTAATCTCAGTTGAAAAATTTAGATAATTTTTCTTTCTAATAATTATTTAAATAGTTAGAACTAGTTGTAAAATTGTTACAACTGTCGCCCAACCTGTAGGGTTTGTTGATACATTTTGTTAATATT
The DNA here is from genome assembly GCF_040954645.1 of Diabrotica undecimpunctata. Classification (NCBI taxonomy): domain Eukaryota; kingdom Metazoa; phylum Arthropoda; class Insecta; order Coleoptera; family Chrysomelidae; genus Diabrotica; species Diabrotica undecimpunctata. The sequence goes on from NC_092803.1 coordinate 52,286,844, forward strand.
ATTTGTAATATTTGTTGATGTGAAGTAATAATAAATATGGAGTATAGATAATAAGATAATAAATATATGTATAATAAATATTTTTCTCTAAACCAAGAGTTGTAGAATTATTTCTATTAAAAAGGTTTTCACCCTTTAATATTTATTAGGACAGAAAAGCCTTTCTTTTTAGTCAGCAAGTGGATTATTTTAAACGGTGTCCATTTCAAATATTTTAAAAAACCTTGTGTGTGTTGCCTAGGAAATATATGTATATTTTTTTGATTTTTTTCTTTGTAGCTACCCCTTCCAGTCCGTCGTTTATTTACTTACTTACAACCCAGCTCTCCAACCAAAACAAGAGTGGCCCTTCGAAAACCTTTCTGTTTGTTTGCTTACCCTATCTCCAGCCCAATAATTGCTCAGTCCCCACTTTCAACCCCCTATAAGTGATACCCAATGTGGTAGGCAAATTATATCGTTACAAGATAACATAAAAGTCACAGCTCCAAAATTACAAAATTACACAATGAAAGACTTGATCAAATTTTCAAGAAATTAGAAGAACACAATATGCGAATAAATTTTAAAAAAAGTGAGTTTTTAAAAGATGAAATTGAGTATTGTGGGTTTAAAATAAATATTCATGGAATTTCTGCATTCAAAGATAAAATAAATACAATAACTAATGCACCTATTCCTGAAAATAAAACTCAAATACGTCCTCTTATTGAATTAGTAAATTATACACTCGCGATCATAAAATCCGGGTCACCTTAAAAATTTCAAGTTTATTGAATATTTTTACCTCTGGTGCAGTAATAACCTTTTTTTAGGCTAATGTATTTTTTATTTGTCATTAATGTTTGTTTTGAAAGAAAAAAACAACGGTTTTTTATTGTTTTTATTGAAAAAGCAGAAAACAAACCAAATTGTTGATAAAACAGATATACGAAAAAAAATTGAAAATACAGAACGTGGTGAAACATCAGTGAAATTTCAGTGACTAATATCGTGTATTGCCTCCCCTTGCTCTAATAACCTCTTGCAGACGACGGGGCATACTCTCAATTTTTCTCCGGATTACATGTTGTGGTAAGTTATTCCACTCTCTCACTAACAGATCTTTAAGCTCCTTTTCGTTGTTAGGAGGTGGTGTATGGGTTTGAATACGTTTTTCAAATCGTCCCAGAGATGTTCGATGGGATTCAGGTCCGGAGACGTAGCTGGCCGGGGTAACCTCGCAATTCCAACTCGTCTAAGTATTGCATGCTGATCCTGGCAACGTGCGGTCGCGCATTGTCCTGCATAAAAACGGCGTCTTCTCCAAGTCTCGCCATGGTGGGCATAACATGTTCTTCTACAATCTCCGTAATGTACCTTCGTGCAGTTAAGGACCCATTTTCAATGAAGGGTAATTCTGTGCGGAAGTCGGAAGATACACCTCCCCAAGCCATGGACGAGCCTCCACCAAATCACATTCTTGAAGCAATGCAAGCTTGTGAAAATCGTTCACCAGTTCTCCTCCAAACTCTTACACGTCCATCGGATCCAGTTGGGCAGAAACGGGATTCATCTGAGAATAACACTTTGCTCCAATCATTAATTCTCCAATGCGCGTATTGTCGAGCAAAAGCTAGTCGTGCAACTCAATGCGCCCGGCGAAGTGGCGGTCCTGTAGCCATTACCCGAGAAGATAGTCCAGAAGAACAAAGTGTTCTCCTGACTGTTGCAACGCTAACATTGCAATTTCGTACTTCCTGTAGACGATTTCGATGCACAACCGCAGTTGAGATCCGGTTTCGTAAAGGCTGAAACATAAGTAAACGATCATCTCGTGCCGTGGTCGTTCTTCTTCGTCCAGATCCAGGTCGTCTGGTTAGCAAACCCGTCTCCTGAAAGCGTTGAAGCACTCGTTGAACCGTAGAAAGGCTTACGCCAACAGTTCTTGCGACTTGCCGTTTAGTATGACCGTCTTCCACAAGCGCAACAATACGTGCCGTTTCAACAACAGTCAAAGGCATTTTTGGCAAAAAATAAACAATAATAAACACTAATAATGGCACTAATACACACTAATGGTTGCAATAATAAACGTTTGTTTGTTGCGTTTGAACAGAAAGTCGAAGCACAAATGAGACATTTAAAATAAGCGGCAGTTACAGGTACCGTTCATTTTAGGAAGTGTATAGTTTTCCGCGAAATTGGCATTATTGGAATTCTTTGTTACAAAGGAAACCACTAAGGCGACAACAATTCTCAGAAACATGCATTAGTTTGTATTTGTGTTATTATTATTTACGATAAAGCTCGTTAAAAATGAAATAAAGGTGATTTTCAAGGTGACCCGGATTTTATGATCGCGAGTGTATTATTATTGACACTTTATTAAAAATACAAATACACTTCTAAAACCATTAAATAATTTTCTTAACAATGATGTACAATTCATATGGTCTAAGCTATGTCAAAATGCATTTGATACAGCTAAAAGATTAATTTCATTGGATAATGTGTTGCGTCATTATGATCCAAATTTAAAATTAATTTTGACTACTGATGCTTCTTATGGAGTGGGAGCAGCACTTTCTCATGTTTCCCAGATGCAACAGAGAGACATATACAGTTTTCCTCAAAAACTTTGATTTCTACACAACAAAAATACTCACAAATTGATAAGGATTATTATCATTTACATTATTTACTGATCAAAAACCTCTAGTACAAATTTTGGCACCAAATAAAAGTTTACCAATTCTTGGCGCTACTAGAAGACAACATTATGCTATTTAATTACTGGGATTTAACTGTAATATTGTTTACAAAAATACACTTTCTTATTGCAATGCAAATGCACTTTCACGATTAAGTATTATAGCAGACAAATATTTTACCCATAATGAACCAGATATCCTAGAGTTAAATATAATAAAAACTTTGCCAATCGATGTAAAAGATTTAGCATTTCACACATTGCAAGATAAAACCTTATAACCCTTACTTGCAGGTTTACAAACTGTAAGTGCTGTTAAAAATAATTTTAGATTTAACATTTATTAAAAAACTCTGCCAGGAACATTGGCAGAGTTTCTTAAAACAGATGGATCACGATTTCTACAAAACACAAAAAGAAATCGGGAGAGTGATCAGAGAAGAAAGAAAAGAGATAAACGAACTAATAAAACGAATCACATTCAGAAGGAAACATGGGTAGAATACTTTCTGTCCCCATTTGCTAAAGCTGACGATAATAAACCACCAACACCAGAGGTAACAACAAACGAAGAAATAAATATTGAGAAGGAATAGTAAAGGTAAGAAAGAGGTAAAAGAATACAGAACGAACTCCTAAAGTACGGAGGACCAAATCTGAACAAACAACTATTAAAACTAATCCAAAAAATAATAGAACAAAACAAAATTCCTCAAGAATGGAGATCAAACATCCTAATACCTCCCTCAAAAGGAAGACAAATCGGACCCGAAAAATTACAAATGCATAAATTTATTAAACACAACACTAAAATTAGCAACCAAAGTGATAACAAATAAAATTATAATACTAGCAGAAAAACAAGAAGGTTTTAGGTCGGGAATATTATGCACCAGCGCTATATTTATAATGAGACAAGTGCAAGAGAAATCATTAGAATACAACAAACCGGCATATCTATGTTTCGTGGACCTTACAAACGCATTTGACCAAATCAAATTAAAAGATGTTTTTTACTTACTGTATGCAAGAGATATACCTCTAGGAATAATCAGAACGATCGAAAATATCTACCAAAACAACACAATAAAAGTAAAAGTAGAACAAGAACTAACCGACTCTATTAAAGCTGGCAATGGGATAAGACAAGGAGATTCCCTGAGTCCTCTATTGTTTAACCTAATTATGGACCAAAAATAAAAAAAGTAAGAACTAAAAAAGGATACGAAATGGGAGAAAAACAACTTGAAATAATCTGCTATGCAGACGACGCAATACTACTCCCTCAAAGTAAAGATGATTTACAACGAATGCTGCACCAATTTAATATAACCGCCAGAAAATTTAACATGTTAATTTCCCCAAAAAAGACATGGTTACAACAGCAAATTTACTAAGATGTAAATTGGAGCTGTTAGGTCAGACAATAGAACAAGTGATGTAGTTTAAATATCTAGGCATCACATTATCTAGCTACGGGAAGCTCAAAATCAAAGTGGAAGATCAAGTGAATAGAGCAAACAGAGCCGCATGCTGCCTAAATGAAACAATATGAAGAAATAAAAATATCGGGAAAGAAACGAAAGGCAGAATTTACAAAACAGTTATCAGACCAATAATGACATACGCGGCAGAAACAAGACATGATAGAGAGGACAAAAAGGATGTTAGAAACAGTAGGGATAAAAACACTTAAAAAATTGATAGTAAGACACTATGGGGCAGAGCTAGAAGTACAGATATACGACGTAGATGCAAGGTGGAAAACATTCAAGAACTGGGTAAGAAATAAAAGAGTAGAATGGAACCATCATATAAGCCAAATGACAAGAAATAGAGTAGTAAAGACCGCAAAAGACGTTTCCCCAATAGGAAGACGATCAGTAGGAAGACTACGAAAACAATGAAACGACAACTTACTAGAGGCACATTGAAAAACAGACAGAGTCATGTCTATATAAAAAGAAGAAGAAGAAGAATAAGAAGAAGAGTTTACCTTACAGTCAGGTGTCATCATGAGGGGTCAAAGAGTTTTAATTCCTAGTACACTTACAGGTCAAATATTAAAGAAATTACACACAGCACACTTTGTCATTGTTAAAATGAAAGGCTTAGCTCGCAGTTACCGTTGGTGGCCTAATATAGATAAATATATAGAGTCACTTAGGAAAGAACTGTTATAAATTGTAATAAATTCAGAACTAATGTAACTTCTGAAGAAACTCATGAATGGGAAACCCAAATTATTGTTTTGAAAGAGTAAATGCAGATTATGCTGGACCGTTTAATAAAGGCTATTATTTTATATTAGTTGATTTCTTTAGTAAGAGGCCAGAGATAAATTATAATTACTGCAACTATTATTAAAATTTGCAGGAAAATTTTCAGTACCTATTGAATTTCTTAAATATTTGTCGCTGATAATGGACCACAATCTACTTCTTATGAGTTTAGGAATTTTATGAAACATAATGGAATTATTCATAAATATACAGCTTCTTTTAATCCAGCTAGAAATGGTCAGAGAGACTGTTACGTACAGATTTAAAAAGAGGCTTTAGGGCTATAAGTTTAGAGGGAAAGGATATAGATCGTGAATATTGCAAATTACTGCTACAATATAGAAAGGTCCCACATTCCTTAACAGGAAAAAATCCTTCATTTTTAATCTTTGGGAATATATGAGGTCAAGATTGGACTTAATAAAACCAGTTACTGTAAATAAGAGTTACAATGATGAATGCACCAGAGATATTGAGTTAGGTACCAGAGTTTCCGCAAGAGATTGTTTTAATAAAAAATGGAAGTTTGGTAGAGTAATAAAATTTGGAGAAGGTACATTAATCAATAAAGGATAATAGGAGAAAATACACCAATTGGACCATTTTTGTCCACACCTTTAGTACCGTTAGAGACAAATATTTACGCAAATTTACCTGACAAAATAATTGAAAATATAATAAATCCACTGTATAATACAAATACGTAGCCTGTAATAAATAATAGTGCAAAATCTAACCTAGCCAATGTAAATTTAAAATAAACTATCTTTAAAACTAATTAAATTCTATAGACAATGTAAAATTTAAACAAACTATCTTCAAAATTGAAATTGTTATGACACTAACTAAATTATATTAACAAAATTTTGTACCGTTCTGTCACTGAATGCCTAAATGAACTGTTTTCCACTATATAGATTCTAATCTCCACTCAATGTCTTCGTGCTTCGGTTATCCTTGTTTTTGTGAAATTTCTTTTTCCAATTATCAGCTTCCACCAATTTAAAATATTTTTCTTCACCAGCATTTATAAACCACCAAGCAAACCAGCAAACAGCATTTATATTTATTCTTCTTTTCAATATACCAATATCCAATCACCAAATATATTATATATTTATTCTTCTTTTCAATATACCAATATCCAATCACCAAATATATTATATAATTTTAATATTCAATTAATACTTCTTCCATTATACAATCACCATTTATACATAACATAATTTTTAATCTTCAATAATATTTTCTTTATACTGTTAATCTTCATTTAACTCACTATATTGAACAATTGGACCTTCTGTCTGACTATAATTGATCTGACTTCTATTTCATGCTAACTCTAATTAACTTTCATACTAAACTGGACTCATAGTAACTGTAACTCATAAATGATAACTAACTGAATGGACATCTTGAATCCAAATCACCGGGTATTTATATCTTTTTCCATGTTCCAGAATCATCTAGCAAGAAATCATGTTCGATTTGTTCCATTAAACACATGTCTGAATTTTCTGGAAACAGTATATGTTCGATCACAGACATAACCATTATTCCAGAATGTTCCACCGTAAACAAAGGTCAAATTCTGCATTCTGGAGAATTCTTTAATTTTCTATTGATAATTTTGTTGACATTTAGGCTTTTCAGATCAGAATATACACTTAAATTAGTAACTAACACTCTAATTTAATAAAATACACATTTTAAACAACATATTATTATAACCCCACTTTATATTCATAATGATTATTTAAACGTCACTCCCAGAGTATGTATATCTGTCTGTCACTGAACTGTATAGTTGGTTGCCTATGCACATGGCTCACTTAAATATATTTACAATAATTAAAATTATTAAAATACAACTTTTACAATTATTATATGCTAATTTCTTAAAAATGCCCTCACATAAATATATTTTTATAAAATTCTCTAGTATATAACTTATTAAAATAACCAAATACTTTTTATATCTAATATTATCTGGTAGTGTAACTTATAAATTATTTTCTATAAACACCAATCATATCAATATATATATATATATATATATATATATATATATATATATATATATATATATATATATATATATATATAAACAAAAGAAAAAGACAACCGCATGGCAGAAGGTTAAGATTAAGATTCATAGTTTTAGAGTTGTATTAGATTGTTAGTTGTATTGAAATAAAGTAGTTTTCAAATAATTATATTTCTTTCTACACTATATATACATAGCACACAACACACTAGAGCTGCTGGAGGTAGTGGTTTGACCACAACACGATTTTTATCAATCACTAGTTTACTAGTTGAGTATTATTTTTAGGCACTTTTGAATTTCCCAGATCTGTTATTAAGTTATGCTTAAAAACTTTTGTTTTAACTTATTTATAACCATACCGTACTTTATGGCGTTTTCTTGGAAAATCCAAAAGTGTTCATTTAACTACTATTTTATTGTTAGTATTGTGAGCATTCCAGATAATAGCTGTTATCACTAGTGTCAAAACTAATACTTAAAAGTAATGAATTTAGGTCTAGAAGACATTAAGTTCTTTTCAGAGGAGGGAACAGAGAATTTCATAGTATTATTAAAATTTTTGGAAGAATAAGTAGCCTTAAAGCACCATACTGGCTAGACATTTTGGTGAGTGTATATAACAGTATAGGAGCCAGTAAAACTACTTGGTTCTGCCTTCTAGTATTTAAATTACACCGGTGTAAGACAGATGCACATACGACACACAACTTTGTATTGGAAATTCTGTTTACCATCGCCAATCGCCAGGAATGTTTATTAACTTTCCGGTCTAGTTCCGCATTTTTCAGCGTTAACAGGGATACCTCCTGTAGTGTGTGGCTCTTTACCACACATTCCGGTCTTGAGACTAGAAGAAGGCTAGAGCTTGAGAGAGCTATATTTGCTTCATGTTAGCCCTATGGGCTTATGACAACCAGTGTTCAGTCAACCCAATACAAAGGTACTACTCCCCAGCCTACACATCCCCAAAAACATAATACGTTTAATATAGTAATGTTGTTGCTCGCACTGTAATTATTTTTAAATTAGCTGCTGAATATGTAGCGTATTCCGAGCTACATGCTAGTAAAAAAACAACATAAATCCGGCTGACGTGTTCCAGTTATAAGTTATAACAATAACAGTTTTAAATAAACGCAACTTTTCAATACAACATTAAAGTTTCAAATAATATAATTTTAAATATGTTTTACAACACAAAACCGACGTCGATAAAGTAACTACGGACATATCAATAATATTGTAAACTATACAATTATCAAAATGTACTGCCAATACGAATAATTTATCAGATTGGTCTTTAATACTCAAACTGACACAAACACAATAAACGGATTTATTGTAAAACTGTATAATGCGATTGTATAATGCTTCTGTAACATTAGTTTATAAAATATATAGCTTATATAGGTTACAACAGTGATTCTCAACCTGTGGGGTGCGCCCATCTAGGGGGGCGAGCTACTAATAATTGGGGGTGAGCGTGAGCATATCTGAAAAAAAAAAATACCAACAACATTGACTAATTTATTAAAAACAAAATAAAAATCTGACAAAATAAAACATAAAATGCACAAGAACAGTGTTATAATATTAGATACACTTATATAGAGCACTATTAGTACTACACACGAACTTATCGATTCTAAATTATGAACAAGTTTATTATATATTTGTGACTTCCTTGGGTGTGTGTTGCAGAGAAGAGTTTATCAAAATAGGGTGTAATATTAGAAATAGACGCTCTCAGTTTTTTTCTACATTTAACTGCGATCTATATTTGGTCTTCAAAGCAGTCACCGCCGAAAATCCTGTTTTACAAAGGTAGGATGTTAAAAACGGTAATAGTCTGTAATAGTATACAAAACGTTCCGGTTTTCAGTGCAGAAAACTCATCATTTACCCCTGCCCAAAATTCAAAGAGGAATTTATTATCAAACTGTTGTTAATTTGCCGTGAAGTCTATGAAGGTTTCTTCTTCGACAGTAAAGAGCCCTTAGGGTATAATTTAGAACGGATTCCTAACCCACTCGTAACTAAGTATGAATTTATTGTCGGCAAAAAAATGTCTTTTAAAATTTTTTGTCAGCATCACTAAATGATTTTCAATGATTACAAAAAACAAATTTCACCTGTTGTTTTTCAACCTTGTAAGTTTTAATACATTCATCCATATTTGCACACAGTTCCAGGTTTTTTGCTTTAAATTTCTGCTTTACAATTCCAATTTTCTACAAAAATCACTAACTTTATCACTCGTATCCAATATATGTGTATTAGCTCCTTGAAGCTGAAGGTTCAAAATATTAAGTTTCTCGAACTAAATCTATTTATCATCTCGAAACGTCTCTGCTTCCGGTCTATTTTCTTCTTCTAGAAAAGTGACGATTTTATGTATTAATTCAAAAACACATTGTAAAAATTTCCCACGTGATAACCATCTTGCCTCAATAAAATAATAATGCTGAATGTATTGCACCCATGTCTTTACAAAGTACAGAAAAGATTTTAGTTTTTAAATATCCTATTTTTATGTAATCAAGTACTGTTACTGCCCTAGTTCTCGTAATATACAAGCCAGGAGATATTTCTTTGGAAGCCAGAGCTTCTTTGTGGATCATACAGTGTGTGCATATACAAATTGGAGACTTTTGTTTCATAAGCGCTTGTAGACTTTGACATTTTCCGGACATTACACGAGTACCATCCGTACATTCTTCTTCTTAACATGCCATACACCAAAGTGCGTAGGCGACTATCTCATTACTAGAATTCTGTTCTTGGCGGCGTGACACAGCTCGCCTGTATTGTGTATTCCTGTCCATTCTTTAATATTTCTTAACCAGGATAATTGTTTGCAGCCGGCTCCTCTCCTACCTTCGATCTTCCCTTGTAGGATTAACTGTGGTATTTCATATTTTGCTCCTCTCAATATGTGCCCAAGGTAACCAATCTTGCGTTTTTTAATTAATTTAAAGAGTTCTCTTTCTACGCCGGCTCTCTTAAGGACGTCATCGTTTCGAACTCTATCCACCCAAGGTATGCGCATCATTCTTCTTAATGACCACATTTCAAATGCTTCAAGTTTGTTGATAGATGTTCATTTCAAAGTCCACGTTTGCATGCCATAAAGCAAGACGAACCATATGTAGCACTTGACCATTCTGTAGCATATTTCGAAATTTAGGTTTTGATTACATCAGGAGCGGTCTGAATTTCACAAAAGCTTGTCTTGCCATTTGTATTCGGGTTTTTATCTCTTGTTGTGGATCCGATTGGTCATTGATTGTGGTGCCAAGGTATTTAAAAGTTTTCACGCGTTTTATGCGATCGTCACCTATGCATATTATCGGGTTTTCTGAAGGGGTTTCTGCTAATGACCATATATTTCGTTTCCAAAATGTTGATTTTGAGGCCATATTTTTTACCTATGCTATTCACCCTATCAAGTAATAACTGCTGATCTTCCAATTTATCAGTTATAATCACTGTGTCGTCCGCATAGCGTAGGTTGCTAATTGGTATGCCGTTCACCTTAATGCCTAATTCCGTGTCTTCTAATGCTTCCGCAAATATATTTTCAACATATAAATTAAAAAGCATCGGAGAGAGTATGCAGCCTTGGCGGACACCTTTCCGGATTTCAAATTCATCCGTATATTGGTCTTGATTAATCCTCACCTTTGCCATTTGGTTCCAGTATAGATTCTGAATAATTCTGATCTCCTTCTGGTCAATGTTGGCCCTATGTAGTAGTTCCATCATGATATCATGTTTAACATTGTCAAATGCCTTCTCGTAGTCGATGAAGGTGAGGTAGACATCTTTTCGTTGATCTAAATAGTTTTGTATTAAAGTGTTTAAACACAAAATTGCCTCTCTTGTTCCTTGTCCTCCCTTAAAACCGAATTGTGTTGACCCGCTAAGTTCTTCTAGTATCTTATACATTCTTGAGTGTAATATCCTAAGGAAGAGTTTCAGCAAGTGACTCATTAAACTGATTAAGCGGTGTTCATTGCATTTTGTGGCATTAGCTGTTTTTGGGATCATCACAAAGGATGACTGCAGCCATTCTCGAAAACATACCATCCGTACATATTCTGACGCAATTTTTCCACTCTATTTTTGCTTCGTTTATAGAATCATTTAAGATAGCAAATGATGCAAGCGATGTTGTATTCTGTCCTATTGGTTTGCAGAAAAGTAGTTCTTCTACTACTGATATGCCACCACAAAATCGAACGTAGGCAATAAAATGAGCATCTTTGTTGCTATTTGTTGAATCATCAAGCTAAATCAAAAACAGCTTGTGGCGCAAGTTTCCGAGTAGGTGATCCTGTCCATCTTCAGCTATATCACCGATTCGACGGGCGACAGTATCATTTGATAGGGGTATAAAATCCATTTTTTTTGCAAAATTATCTCCAAACACAGTTTCTACAATTTCAATTTTTAAGAAAACTGTTTAATATATGTCTGCAGCAAAGACAGGTGCCCAAAGAATAGAACAATGCTATTACCATCCTTTTGCATAAAACAGGAGATAGAATGGACCTACAAAACTATAGACCTATTTTCCTGTTGAACCACATCAAGATTGGAGAAAAAATTAGATGTTTACTAACAGATAAAACAAGCAGGATTCCGATCAGATTACGGTACCAATGATCACCTTCATACAGTTAAGACACTCATTGACAAATCTATAGAACACAACAAGAATTAAGCATAGGTATAGTGAACTTATTGACAATATTTACAAAAATGCCACTATGACTGTTAAGATACACGATAAAACCCGACCAATAAAAATAAAACGTGAGATAAGGCAAGGAGATACATTGTCACCAAAATTATTCATAACGGCATTAGAGTATGCCTTTAAGATGATCAATTGGGGCCACAGAGGAGTAACAATATAAGGGAGAAAGGCTTAAAAATCTTCGTTTCGCAGATAATATTGTCCTTATCACAGATAATTTAGGAGAATGCTCGAAGCCTAATGCTCGTAGGTTGGCCCCAGAATGAACTTAATCAAAACTAAGTTTATGAGAAATATGGTCCAAAATAACCATTTAAATATTCAAGACAAAGTACTAGAACTAGTGGAGAAATATACGTATTTGGGTATAAAATAAGAATCAGCAGGGATAACCAGACATGCGAAATTTAAGGACGATTTACTTTAGCATGAGCAGCCTTTGGAAAACTGCGAGATGCGCTTAGTGCCAACATACCAATTAGCCTCAAGAGAAAAGTATTTGACCAATGCGTATTACCGGTCATAACCTATGGAGTAGAAACTATGACTCCAACCAAGACTACGGCTTCGAAACTGATAGTGGCATAGAGACGAATGAAACAGTCTATGCTGGAACTTACGTTGCGTGACCGAATAAGAAACGAAGATCTGCGAAGAAGGACAAATATTGCTGATGTTGTGGAACGCATAGCGGAACTAAAATGGATCTGGGCAGGCCATGTAGCAAGAATGCATGACTCACAATGGACGAGCAAACTTACAAATTGGAGGCCAAGAGCAGACAAACGTAGTAAAGGAAGATCACCCACACGTTAGGATGACGACATCAGGCGTAGTACAAAGAGCACAACATCGCAAAAAATTGAGAAGTTTAAGGAAAGCCAACGTTCAGCAGTGGAGGTAATAAATAAAGGCTGGATGATGATGAAGATGAACCAAATTGGATATATATCCGACATGGAAGTAATCAAATACTACTTCCCGAAGAGAGTGTCAAAAAGCGATGGAAAAATTACTTTGACAGTTTAATAAATAAATAATTGAACAGAAAACCAGTCGAGCTGATAGAGACAGTGGATATCAATTGTCAACCAAACTAACAAACAAGGAATTTGTTCAAGTAGTTGAAAACATAAAAAAGGTAAAAATAAAGAAGTGTGGACAACAATATGAGAGATAGGATTAAGTTGGCTAACAGTTTTATTTAATAAATATAATTATGGAAGTGTCCCTTTATGAAAATCCATGATTCATGGTTCTAAAAAAAATTCAAAACGAAATACACGTAGATCGACAAACGGGAATAATAACTTTATAGTATTGGTACCTAATTAAATAAACGGTCAAAGCGAAATAATCGAATGGAAAATTAGGTGTAACTGGTGGTACCTGTTCCTCCCTTTCCTAAAGAGGAAAATTAGCGCCGTTGTTAGTAAATTCTCTGTATAGTATCCCGTTTGAGAGCGTAATAATAAATATCATGTTAAATCATTTATGTTATGTTTAAGTTCAGTTATTCAATACCACGTATTAGTAATCCTTGTATTTATTATCAAGTTGGATGCTACATTATAATTAAGTTATTTTCATTTTTATGCGGCGTTTAGAATAAATACGAAAAAACAACAAATTTTTGTCTTTTTTTTTTTCATTGTAATGTATTGTTGGAAAACAAAAGCTGAACTTTGTGTAACATTTGAACCCTAAAAAGTGACAAAACCGTGATTAGCATCAGCCAGTCGATCCTTTCGCATTTAACAAGCAGCATCACGGCAAAAGGACAAAAAAGAAATGCAAACAGATCTGTCCCGTAAGCTTCCGCTAAAAGCATCCAAGTGAAAACTCACTGAGACGTGACACTTCTCCGAAGTTTCTACCCAGAAATGCTCCAATTAAATGAAATTCAGCTTTTTTCGGCTTATTTTCCTAACTGACATTTCATTAGAGCGAACGAAGGTCTCAAAAGAATCAACAATTCTACTTCGACTGCAACTAAAAGAAGCAAAAGACTGTTTGCAATCAACGGACCTTCGAGCAGTCCTGTTTAGAGCATTTTTTGTTTACAATTGACGTTTTTTTTATCAAAGATCTACGAATAAAAACTATTTAAATACAACGGCGGTCATTTAATTTTTGCAAACACTGGTGTGAAAATGCTATGATTTTTATTTCATTTCGATATACATATATATATATATATATATATATATATATATATATATATATATATATATATATATATACAGATTGAACGAATTTAAAACGGAACATACGAAATCAATGTATTTCGGCTCAACTCCGCTCTAGGTGGTTGGCCAACAAAAGGTTGTCAAATAATTATATTATAAAAATCCAATACTTCAGCGGGCTGCTGGATTCGGAACTCATTCAAGAACAAGTCAAAACTCCACCCAAATAGGTTGCCTAGAATCACTGAAAAACTAGACTAAACAAGCAGTTATTATGCTGTCAAACCACTTATCGCTTCCTTACAGTCCAAGAGATAGAGCCGAAATTTTGAACTGATCAGTAATATGACATTTCTCTATTGGAATATATTCATTGTAACTGGGTTAAGACGTCGCTATACAGGCGGACGCCCCTCGTGGTATAGGGGGTGGCTATACAGGAATGAAGTTGTCATTTTTTTCGGAAAAATTAACGATCAATAATATGGCTGAAAATTTGCCCAGAGTAAGATCTTGGTATAACTAGACGAAATCCCAAAGGGCGGACGCGAGAGTGGATACATAAGGTGTGGCGGACAGGGGTGAAATTGCAATTTTTTGGGGAAAAATTAACGATAAGTAATATGTCCCCCATTTTCATGGCTCATTATTTAGCCCCTAAAAACTTTAAATCCAAAAGGGCTGATATCTGGGTTGGTACAGAGAGCCACAAAACGGGGTCAAATGTACCACTTGCCTGCGCATTTTAGGTCTCGGTAACAATTTTCAAACTGATTTTATTATGATATTTTTATACCGATTAATTTGAAAATTTGTATGTTCACTACTGTTACTATTCTGAGAAGCGTCAAGTAGAGTTTTCCTCAAAACTTTCCAAAAAAATTTCCGTAAATGAAAATTTTCGTAATTTTTTGAGGTAAAATCTAATTTGTAGAATCCTTTCGATTTTCTGTAAGTTATACCATGATTTGTTTTCCAAAAATATTCAAACGATTTTTCCGATAAAAAAAAAATTTAGAAAAACTTTTCTAAAACATTTGATAAAACTCTACGTCATCGTCTGAATCTTTTATAGAATATTTTGTAGTTTTAAAATGATATTATGATAATGTTTTTTTTTTTCAAACTAAAGTCATATTTACTTTACAAATCACATTTTTTTCTTAAATATAAATATTTTACGAATTAATTTTTAATTGAATAAACGTTTGATATTTGATATTTTATTAAATTAAAGTAATTTTATAATGTTAACTATTAAATATTTTTGGTATAACAAATAGTAATTTTACTTATTTTTTATTACAATAAAAAGGTTTTTAAATTTATATTGCATAAATAATGATTGTTCAGATATAAGAAAAATTTGATTTATTATTACATTCATAATCAATTACAAAATATATTATTTCTATTTATCAATAGGTAAAATTCAATTTGTAAAATTCCTTTAACATTTTACAAATAATTATTAATAAAAATCAATTTAATAGTGGAATTATTTATTTTTTTTAAGTTTTGAAATTTACTTTGTAGATATTTTCCATATTTTTTTTAACTTTCAAATTAATTGAATTTTTTTTCATTAGTTAATTATAATTTTACAAATTCTGTTTGGACATTAATTTTGCATCATTATTATTTTAAAATATTAAAATAATAATGATGCGCGTTCATTTAGATCAGTAATTCTAAACGCATGCGCTAAATGTAATAAGTATCAAGATGCTTTTATTCAACTTGGTGAAACTGACTTCGATTGTAATGAAGTTTTTAAAACCTTAGAAACTTGCATATGTCACTTATATGGAACAGGAGTGACGAGAACAATTCCAAAAAGAAAAGTAAACGATGTCAGAGTTTCACTATTTAACCGGCAGTATAAGTTGCATGATGTGAACGAGCCTTTAAAAAAAAACTAAAAAATTTCGATGCTTCAAGCTTACCACCATGTCAAGATGAATTACACCAACATCTACTGCGAGCTCATTATATTTCAAATATTTGGACAAATGCTCATAAAAAAGTACCAACAGAATTGATTGTTGAAGAACATGGTTGGGAGTTTGAAGATGAAACATATAAATTCAAATGATTTAGTGGACCTTAGATGCCAGAATCAGTTCGAGAAGTAGTGATTGAGAATGAAGCAGATAATGAATGTGATATTATTGAAAGTGAAAGTGACGAAGATGATGAATGAGATGACATCAATGAGAGTGAGAAAAATGACGAAATTTTTAAAGTTTTTCTAAATTTTTTTTCTTATTGGAAAAATTTCTCGTTTGAAAATTTTTGGAAAAAAATCATGGTATAACTGTTAACTTGGTAACAGAAAATCGAAAGGATTCTACAAATTAGATTTTACCTCAAAAAATTACGAAAATTTTCATTTACGGAAATTTTTTTGGAAAATTTTGAGGAAAACTCTACTTGACGCTTTTCAGAATAGTAACAGAAGTGAGCATACAAATTTTCAAATCAATCGGTATAAAAATATTATAATAAAATCAGTTTGAAAATTGTTACCGAGACCTAAAATGCGCAGGCAAGTGGTACATTTGACCCCGTTTTATGGCTCTCTGTACCAACCCAGCTGTCCGGCCTTTTATATTTAGAGTTTTTAGGGGCTAAATAATGAGCCATGAAAATGGCGGACATATTACTTATCGTTAATTTTTCCCCAAAACATTGCAACCTTACCCCTGTCCGCCACCCCTTATGTATCCACTCTCGCGTCCGCCCTTTGAGATTTCGTCTAGTTATACCAAGATCTTACTTTGGGCAAATGTTCAGCCATATTATCGATCCTTAATTTTTCCGAAAAAAATGACAACTTCATCCCTGTATAGCCACCCCCTGTACCACGAGGGGCATCCGCCTGTAAGGCAAAGTCTTAACCCAGTTACAATGAATATATTCCAATAGAGAAATGTCATATTACTGATCAGTTCAAAATTTCGGCTCTATCTCTCCGACTATTAGGCAAGCTCCTCTTTCCTTTAAAGGAGACAGATAGTTGAACGATATTTTATACAATGTCTATCACCGGGTATGGATTTATTTTTGTCCAAGTTTTATATTGGTCCACTATTTCAAATGCAGTTCAAACAGACATATATTAAATTGTATGTTCCGTTTTAAATTGGTTCAATCTATATATATATATATATATATATATATATATATATATATATATATATATATATATATATATAGTTTAAGTTTAGTTCTTGAACCTTAATATATATTTTTTTTAGTGGATTTTCTTGGGCTTAGGTTCATAAAAATCAAATCAAATCAAATCAAAATTTTTTTATGAACCTAAGCCCAAGAAAATCCACTAAAGATATATATATATATATATATATATATATATATATATATATATATATATATATATATATATATACATTTATATATATATATATATATATATATATATATATATATATATATATATATATATATATATATATACAATTGTGTGTACAATTTTTTCAAATTTTTGATAAGGTAAGTTTTTTATTTTTAAATCTTGAGAAGTACCTTATATATTATTTTAACTTAGCTGATCACGCGAAAAATATACAGAAGTATTTTAAAAAATATACGGAGTGATCTAGATAAATTATTAAAGTTCATTATATTTACAGAAAAATACAGAATCTTACAAAAATGTAAATATACTTCATTGACCATCTGTAAAAACACTTGCTAACCCAAATTTATATAAATCGTGAAAGCCGTTTATTAATTAATTAAAGGGTTCCATATTTACTCTATATAATAAGGTTACCATACATTAAAAAATCTATTTTAGTATGCCTTTATTTGAAATACTCATCAATTGTGCTTTCAAATTTACTCTAAGAGTAATAATAAAATCCTACTATATTTTCCTTTGTTTGTATTTCTCATAGTGTTAACTTTTCGCATAGCAATTAGAGCGCAAATTTAAATTTAGTTTTCATTCAATTTAAATGTAAACTTTTAACAACACGTTAAAATTTATTTATTCTACGGAATAGTTTTTAATTGTTTAAATCGATGTAACTACATTTAATGTTGTTTTGTGCGAAAAAAACATAAAAATATACAACGGGTGCATAAACTTATTTAAAACATCCTACTTGTAACAATTTAGATTTTCCATACACAAAAAAATCTTTATATGACTCCAGTTGTAACAGTGATTAATAGACTTCGGCAAATATGCATATTGCATATTTTGCATATTGTGCATATTTTATGCAAATATTTCATATTTTGGCATATTTGTATAAAAGTTTGCATAAAGTGCATAAAAGTTCAGATTTTTATACTGTATTTGAAAATTTTTAAACATACCAATTTATTTCAATTCTTGTATAAAATTTTGTAGTCATTTTAATCAAGAAATGATCTAAGTACGTAATCTCTACAGGTACAAAACATTTACAATTTCAAAGAAGATCAATTTAAGTAGCCCTCAACATATTTAGAAAGTCTCGGTCACTGAGGCATTCAGTTATTGGATAATCGCTAAGGGTTCGCTCATTTGCATTTTATGATCTAATCCCCAAATCTATCTACAATTTATTGTATCTTAACAGCAGGTAAACGGCTAATAGTTTTGTTCCTAATTTAGGAATTTTCCAAAATCTCCCAGTTTATTGAATTAGGTACCTAAATATTTCTAATTTGATGCTCAGATTTGTAAATCTATATATTTGTATTTGTATATATATATATATATATATATATATATATATATATATATATATTTATATATATATATATATATATACACAATTGTGTGTACAATTTTTTCAAATTTTTGATAAGGTAAGTTTTTTATTTTTAAATCTTGAGAAGTACCTAATATATTATTTTAACTTAGCTGATCACGCGAAAAATATACAGCAGTTTTTAAGTATTTTAAAAAATATACGGAGTGATCTAGATAAATTATTAAAGTTCAATATATTTACAGAAAAATACAGAATCTTACAAAAATGTAAATATACTTCATTGACCATCTGTAAAAACACTTGCTAACCCAAATTTATATAAATCGTGAAAGCCGTTTATTAATTAATTAAAGGGTTCCATATTCACTTTATATAATAAGGCCACCATACATTAAAAAATCTATTTTAGTATGCCTTTATTTGAAATACACATCGATTGTGCTTTCAAATTTACTCTACGAGTAATAATAAAATCCTACTATATTTTCCTTTGTTTGTATTTCTCATAGTGTTAACTGTTCGCATAGCAATTAGAGCGCAAATTTAAATTTAGTTTTCATTCAATTTAAATGTAAACTTTTAACAACACGTTAAAATTTATTTATTCTACGGAATAGTTTTTAATTGTTTAAATCGATATAACTACATTTAATGTTGTTTTGTGCGAAAAAAACATAAAAATATACAACGGGTGCATAAACTTATTTAAAACATCCTACTTGTAACAATTTAGATTTTCCATACACAAAAAAATCTTTATATGACTCCAGTTGTAACAGTGATTATGATTAATCAGTTGCTCTTTGATCAAAATAACTAAACATCTGGAAGGCCTACAACCTTCTGATAGAACTTATGTTCATTGTCAATGCCCCTGTTCTATATAAAATAATATAAGATATGTATTTTTTTACGAATCACGAAAACAAAAAAATATACAAGGGGTGCATAAACTTTAACATATTCAAAACATCCTACTTGTAACAATTTAGATTTTCCATACATAAAAAAATCTTTATATGACTCCAGTTGTAACAGTAGTTCCGTGTAAAGATTAGTCAGTTGCTCTTTGATCAAAATAACTAAACATCTGGAAGGCCTCCAACCTTCTGATAGAACTTATGTTCATTGTCCATGCCCCTGTTCTATATAAAATATTATAAGATATGTATTTTCTCACGAATTGGTACCTAGTATTCAGTGATAGAGTTGTATTAGTCGAAAGGGTTTTATTTTTAAGAATGAAGATCTTGAGTATTCAATTCAAGTTTGAATTTTAACCTTCGTGCCTATATCTACGGTTATCCATAAACCACGGCATCTATTTGTTAACGTCTTCTATGGAGAAGGTAAAACTAAAGATATAAGCCTTTTTGTCGCTCTCCAGTAGTGCTACAGCCTAAATCGAGCATTGGCCTCCTCCAAACTATGCTTCCGTTCTTGTCGGTGACGCGCAGATCTTCTCCAAGTTCTCATGTCTAGCAAATTTTGCGCTTTTGCTGCCACTTTAACATCCCTCCTTTTTCGCGGTCTTTTTTATTTTGGGCCCTGCATTTTACTGTTTGGCGCTCTTTTTGCCAATCTTTCGGTATCCGTTCTCACTACATGGCCAACGCATTGAACTCTCTGAAGTGTAACGAATTCTGAGATCGTTGCCTCTTTGAACAGTTGTTACAGTTCATGGTTGTACCTAGATGTACATACTTTGTTTTCGTTGATAAATTCAAATACCTTCCTTTGGACTTTTCTTTCAAAGACTTCTAGCTTTAGTTTTGTGTCGTCTGTCATCACCCATGTCTCGCATCCATAATATTCATTGGTCTAATATTGGTCTGTGTTTTTGGAGCGGAAAACATGGACGAGTGGAGAGTAAGCTTTGTTTTCCTTTACTATTCTTCTTTGAGTTTCTGGTTCTTCTGTTCCATCCGTGTTTACCTCCCTTTCTACAGGTTCAATGTCGTCCTCTAATTTAACTGTACTTCTGTTTCTCCTTGCCTGTGTTAGCTTTTTTGTCTTTCGAATATTTATTTCTAGTCCGGTCTCCTCTGCCCCTATTTTTAATTGTGAATATATTTCTGCAGCGTCTTCTGTTCTGCGAGACATAATACTAATGTCATCGACATAGGCGGAAATCTGTATTGATTTATTTGTTAGGAGATTACTGTTTCTTATATTTAGCTGTCTTATCACATATTCAAGAGTCAGGTTGAGTCGTCTAGGTGCCAGCCTATCTCCTTGCTTTAATACTTTAACTGTTGAAGAGTTCTCAGTGATCTTATTTTGTACTCTAATAGTTACTGTTGACGAGTCCATTATTGCTTTTACTAGTCGGATGTATTTTTAAGAGATGTTAAAGCTATGCAATATTTGATATAACCTTATATACCTATTATATACCTATTAATTGAGTCGTAGTCCTCGTATAGTTACTTACTTAACCACATATACTTTATTTTCGACCTAATAACCGTAAGTCTTCAATAGCCCTTTTAGCCCAATCCTCTAAATTTGCCTATAACATATATTTGTTCCCCTATACTTCTTTTATCATTCGAAAACAGCATTGACCAAGGACTCCCCTGCGTTACTCCCAAGTGATATTATCACGCTCGTCTGCATTGTCTAGAGCCTTCCAAATTCTACAGGTGTCTATCAGGCTATTCCAATATTACATTATAATTTGGGGTTCCGCATCCTCTGTCTTCCTTTTGTGTTCTTTATTTAGAAACTTACTAAAGCACTTGTTATATATTTGTTTAGTGTTAAGTTAGTTATAGCTGGAGACGATTGATAACACGGGGATTATAACAATTGGCAGGACTGACAGAGTCACTTTTGTTGAGGGGTTATCTAAGCTAGTGTGTGAGCGAACATTGAATCCGACTATATAAGGTTA
Organism: Diabrotica undecimpunctata; assembly: GCF_040954645.1. Taxonomy (NCBI): domain Eukaryota; kingdom Metazoa; phylum Arthropoda; class Insecta; order Coleoptera; family Chrysomelidae; genus Diabrotica; species Diabrotica undecimpunctata. Next base: position 52,308,448 of record NC_092803.1, read on the forward strand.
ATTATAGCACTGTATTGGTAATATGTTAAATATAATTGTTTAACCGAACCCACAACGTTTATTTATAATTTCATCAAGTAGTATACATAACAGCACTTACACCATCTTTGCTTTATTTTAATATCTGATCTTAATACTCTCACATTCGCATTATTAATCTGTCGCACGTGAGTCGTCCTTCGATGACTTGTCCCTTGCTTTAGCAATTCTGTATAATCTTTGCGTCTCCTCGGCTGTTTCCATCTCTTCATACAGCTTTGCTGGCAATCTTTCTTAGCCTTAGTTACAGCGAGCTTTGCTTTAGTCTTTGCTATCTTGAATGTGCTGTAAAGATAGCATTGCCACCTCTCACCCAGGCTTGTCAGCACTCTGTACCTAGGCACTTTTATCGCTACGCTACCTTCTACTTTTATGGATGCGCGCTGGACATAAATCACTGAAAATGATATAAAACAACGTACTCCGCAAGGAAGAACTAAGTTGAAGTAGTGGACAACTCCACTAGCCCTAGGGTAATAATTGAAGACCAAACGCTCCTGCTAAAGTGTTAATCTAGTAGCAGCTTTCGAACCGAATCTTAGAGTAATGATCTAAGGCCGAATCGTTTTGTCGGGGACCAACTATTGATTGGTCGTTTTACTATTAACTATTAGATTCATCTACCTCGAACCCAACAATAAGTTATATAAGTAGTAACTAGTGCTTCTTATCAGCGTGTATGTATTGACTAATACATCATGTTTTCGTTTTTATTTTTATAACATTAACGGTATTTATTTTTGGCAGGTATCAACAGTGGGATGTAGCGCCAGCAATACCTTCGCCAGTAATAATAATTTATTTATATGGTACAGAAAAGCTGCTTTTATTTTGTAGTTTATTTAGAATATATTTTTATTTAAAACAAACTTTTATCTCACTCTCTCTTAATCTATCTTTCTCTTAAACATGTCATACCTCATTCTGGTACGTTTGTTTCCCAAACCTTTAGTGTAACTCTACCGTTTCAATACTAAGTTTTTTTGTCCCAAGAGGCCCATTACCAGATCTTTTTCCTAGCACTTCTTTTCCCACATGTACTATGACTTTGCTGTTGCCTTTTTACCATTTATTGGCCGTATCTTTTTCTTAAACTTTTTTAGCACTTTAACTTTGAAGACTTTTACCAAATCTCTATCCTTTAACTTCCACCACGCTACTTTTTCATGTCCTACTTACTTTCCTGTCCACCTAACCTTTATCTTCGTATCCACTATCACTGGTAGGTGTGGACTAACTATACACTTAACCTTTATCATTTGATAAATGGTGAATGGAACAAAAATGAAAATATAATAGTATAGGTATAGATGTACTATTTGCTGTTGCATAAATGAGTTTTTAAAATATGTGTACATCTAAAAATGATAACCTCAAGCCCATTTTTTGAGTAATTCGAAAAATAACCAAACTTCATATATAAGGCAATATAATATATTAGTGTTATTACACCAAGATACGAAATTAACTATCAGTTGACAAATTCATGTAAAACTTTTTTCTAAAAACATGTATTTCACACGTACATAATAAAGATCCCTCGTATTTACAAGTTTATACAGATGACTGATTACTGCTGCACCCAGTCGCTTATATGCAAATATTTTCCAACAATATGGAGGGTTTAAGAAAATTTACGGATGATTAAACTGCGGAATCGACGGCTACCAAAAAGAGGTTTTGGTCATGTAGAAAATCGGTACGGTAGTATACACACATATTATACATTTCGTTAAGGTAAATTGAAAAATGTAAAATTTTTAATAAAATATGTACTTTAATTTATTTTGGTAGTACAAATGTGTACAGGTATATAATTGAAATACAGGGTGGTCCTTAAGTAATTGTATAAACAGAAACCGTAGATTCCGCACTTTAAAATATTACAATTTAAGCCAACTTGCTTTAATAAAATGTTGATATTAAGATAGATACAGGGTGTTAAAATGAAAAATTTAAATTTTATTTTTCTCTATAACTCTTACGATAGTTAATTTTCTGGACTAAAGTTAAACTTAGGATCTTCATATTCCGAGAAAAAAAACTCTTTAATATTTTAATATTATCCAAAATTTCATTTAAATCGATTAAATAGTTTTTGCAAAAGAATTATGCAATCTAATTTTTTTTAAATAAATAATTTTTAACATTATGCAGGCTTTAAGACAGTTAAAATTTTTTCACGTATAAGAGATCATTAATGATTTTAAAAAACAATGTCGGCCAATCCACGACAGAATATGAATCAATACATGGAGGACTAGGATTTGGAACTAGAAATGAAGCTGGAGATGATATGCTTGAATTAGCAACAGCATTACATATAGTTATTGTTAACACATTTTTTAAAAAAAAAGAAACTTTTCAAAAAACGTTAAGCCGTTTTTACACCATTTTTCAAAGTAAAAACGTTGAACGTCACAATTTATATACTTAAAGTGACGTCAATTGTATTTAAAATTTCCAGAACATCAACCTTAGAGTTCAAATTTATTTTCCTAACACAGCTAATACTACGAAACCCATACGGAACTGCTCGATCTTTCACAGGCGTCAACATGGTATAATAATCAGAAATATGTAATCATCGTTATATTGGGAAGTTTAGAATTATGTGGATTAAATAACCAAAAACATTTGTTATTCTTAATAATATAAACTTTATGAAATAACTAAGTCTAATATTCCACAAAATAATAATTTTAATTAAACAGATTAGACAATTGCACGCAACTGATGGGAATACTTCAAATTTTAATGACCGTTCAGCGTGTGGCAATATTGTTAAAAGTGTAGCCGCTTTTGTAGAGTAAGAATTTTGTTTATGTTTTGATTTCTTACACAAATTGATCATAATATATTATATATTAATAAATTGTACTTATAAATACATATTAAATTTAAATTAATTTACTATTAATGCTCTAAAAGAGGTAAGTTCAAAATTTAGAATGTATAATTTTGTATTAAAATGTTTTCTTGTGTATTTTAGCTTGTTGCCGTAGTCTTAAAACTAAGTGTATTTACTGTTAATATGACAGTTTGACAAATGATTGACATTTTAAAAATTCCTCACTTACTAACTATTCTGATGTTTTGGCAACGCTGTGGGGTTCTGACGTCGTAAATCTTGAATGACGTGCAATCATTTTTATATGAAAAATGCTATAGTTTTATGAAATAATATCAAAATCATAGCAGTCTATATTTACCGAATTACTTCAAAACAGTTTGGCACTGAGCAGTTTTATTTATTTATTTAAAACTTTCGTGACTAGATAAAATACCAAGTATTATACGTCTGAACTCGTATTAAAGTGATTATTTTAATAATAATACGATATACAGGGTATTGTATTTAAAAAATCAAAGTGGCTATTGATATGATAAATATGATTAATTTGACAACAATGACAGCATCAGATTCCACATCTGGAATATATGTTACAGAATAGGCATATCCCGGTTTTTGTATAATTTGGACCATCCATTTCGAGGTAATTAGGCTTTTCCAAACTTTTGATCAACTCTGTATATCACAAGAAAAAATGCAGATTGGGATGTGGTAGAACTAAACAGCAAATTAAATATGCCGTATTAATTTTGACGATTTATGCATTTATACATTTATGCACTACTGACAGAATTCGCTTTACTAAATTCCCTAAAACATTAATATATTCAAAGGCTGTTATATCATGGGAAAACAGATTATTATAAGCATTACCTACAAACAGAAACGAAATCATTTTTACATAGATGAATTTGAAATATATCATATTTATAGATAATTGACTGCTTTACATAGACTACAGTTCCATCAGATTTATTCAAATTAGCGTTATTATAAATCATTGCATATAATATGTATACTTCTTTTGTAAACAAATCCTTGTAAAACGTATTTCAAGAGTGCAATTAAGACAAATACTTAACAAATAACTTTTTAAATAAATATAAATAAACTTTAAATTGATATAAAAAAGCTTCGGTAAGAAATACGATATAATTGACATCCCAAATAAAATTGTTCATAATTAAGTTACAATTTCTGCGATAATCAGTTTTTGTGGATATTTTATGGTTTTTATAGGAGAGAAATCAGAAAATGTATAGGAAACTATAGTCTGGGAGATCGAAACGAGAGAGGAGATCGTGTGTTACAATTCTGTCAAGAGCAGAACTTGATTATTACAAACACATTTTTCAAGTTACCAAACAGACGACTGTATACATGGCGTTCGCCCGCAGATACATCGGAGAAAGTAGTCAGGAACCCGATGAATTACATTATGTTCAATGAAAGATACCGTAATGATGTTAGAGCCGTGAAAGCATATCCTGGATCAGACCTGGCCTCAGATCACAATTCACTTATCGTTAAGATTACATTCACCCTTAAAAATATTAAAAGTCGTCAAAGAATCTTCACAATGGACACAAGAAAACTTAAAGAACCTAAAGTAAAAGAATGCCTCCAACATGAACTGCATGTGAACTGCAGCAAATTGAACACAAACACCAATGATATTGACGAGTACTGGGATCGACTAAAACATTGTCTACTGGAACCCTGTAAAGAAATACTAAATATTTCCGCAAGGAGAAAAGAAGGATGGATGAATGACGAGATACTCAATATAATGCAACAACGGAGACAATTTAAAAACAAAGACAACAATAATTACAGAGAGATAAACCCCGAGATCAGGAAGATGATAAAGCAGGCAAAAAAAATACTTTAAAGAGAAATGCAAAGCGATCGAAGACCTTCAAAATAAATATGATCTGTTTAACCTATACAAGAAAGTTAAAGAACCAACAGGACTAAGAAAACAAAATCCAACTTGTGCAATCCTGGACTACTATAACTCTGGACTACTATACTCTGGACTACTATACTCTGGACACGGGACTAGTATAACACATACGGACAAGAAAGTACAAAGATGGGCAGAATATATCGACGAATTGGTCGATAATGAACTAGGAGATCTGGAGCATATAGAACTTACGTCAGAAGTCATCCGACGTCAAAAGTTTTTGAAAAACTACTGTTGGATAGACTACAACGAATTCTTACAATATGTCAACTAATACCTATTCATAAGTTGGGTTTCAGACAAGAACATGCCACCAATGAGCAAATACATATAGTCTGTAATTTTATTCATGAAGCTCTAGAAGAAACGAAATATTGTGTAGCAGGCTTTTTGGATATTTATCAAGCCTTTGATAGAGTTTGGCACAATGTTTTACTTTACAAACTTAGAGAAGTTCTTTCCTTAAATTATTTCCTTACCCTCAAGTCCTACTTCCATGACAAGCATTTCCTAATTAGACATTACGATCAGTACACAAGTCTAAATTCAATCATAGCAAGCTTTTTACATAGTAGTGTTCTGAGACCTGTTCTCTATCTATTATTTACATATGATATCAAGTTACTGCAAGCAACGATATCATCACAGCAACGTACGCAGACGACAGAGCAATTTAACCTTCACATCCAAACCCCAAAATCATGTCAAATACATGGGTATGTATCTCGAAAAGCGATTAACAAACAAGAAGTATATATTCATGAAAAAATAAAACAACTGGGCTTTAAGCTTAGCAAACTTTACTGGTTACTCTAGTAAAAGATTACAACTATCTCTACATAACAAGATATTAGTGTAAAAATCAGTCATAAAAGCAGTATAGAGCCATGGGATCCAGCCGTGGGGATCAGCGTCTGGTCTAATGTAGATATCTTGGAAAGGTTTCAATCGAAAGTCCTACGTAGTATTACAAATTCAGCATAGTATGTACCTAATTAGTTCATTATGCATAACTTTAAAGTCAAGACTGTTAAAGAAGAGATCACCAACTGCTCCCAAAAATATGACGAGATATTTTTATATTTTTCGTGTTCCCAAATTCGATCCCAAATTTACAAGTCATTTTTGTTAAAATTAAAACATAAATGAAATTGTCGTAAAACAACTTCTCGCATGTTACTTGTGAAATAAGGGGATAAAGGGATAAAATGCAAAACCATGAAGTTGATTTTAGTTTACTCCAATTAGCCTCTTCTACTCAAATCTGACTCTCACCTTCATGCTGGTGTCTCCTGTAAACCGAGCAACCCAACTGAAGATCCGGTATCCAACCCGGGTGGAAAGTTGGGTTAGGAACTGACGAGAGCGGGTGAAATGGCCCTCCAAAAAGGGGATTCGGCGTAGGGTTACATACCCAACCCTGTAAAAAACCGTTCGTTATGCGAACTACAAAGAAAGAAACCGGACTGTATAACCTACGACCAACTCGCAAATAAAATAAGAATAAGGATTTAAAAATTTGCACGTGGAACGTACGAAGCCTTTATTAGACTGGAGCTACGGCTCTGCTCATACAAGAAATAAATAAAGCCAAAGCAGATATCATTCCTTTACAGGAAATGAGGTGGACTAGCTCAGGCATCCTGGATAAAAATAACTGCAATATTTACTACAGTGAACATCCTACCCGACACGAATTTGGTACCGGATTTACTGTAAGCACCAAGATCAAACATAGTGTAATTGATTTCAAAGCCATTGATCATAGAATATGTCGAATAAAACTTAAAGAAAAGTTTGCTAATATTAGCATTATTAGCATCCATGATATAACGGAAGAAAAAGAGGATGATGAAAGAGACATGATCTATAAGGCACTAGACCGAGAGTACTATGAGTTCTCAAAAAATGACATCCAAATAACAGCAAGAGACTTTAATGCCAAAGTCGAAAGAAAAAATATATTTTCATCCACCATCTAAAACGAGAGCCAGCCTTTAGAGAGGTTGTAGAATCTTGAACTTTGCGATGTCTAAGAACACTAAGGTCTAAGGGTACTTAAAAATCTCTACACATCAAATTCAAGCACATAGGCAGATTCTAGAAAAGTCACTAGAATATAACATAGGTACACACCATCTCTTCGTCGACTTTCAAGCAGCCTATAACAGTGTGATAACAAGCTTTGAATTTTCTAACCGCCAAATGAGTTTCTTAAAAGGTGAGACACCGAAATCAGTAAGCGACAAGATCCGTAGTGGAAGGTGGTGCTTACGTCTTGGGTCTGAAAACGTGGTTATATCAATAAGGTAAACAATAATTTGAAATATTATTAATATTTAATGTTTTGTTAAGCGTTTAGTTAGATTACTTATCTTGAGAAATCATAATATACCATAAGAATGTACAATTTTACCGACTGTCGGTTAGGCCTTTTCAGAAAAAATTTTTTCGTTTATCTAACCGCCATTTGGCCATTTAAAATACACTATGACTTAGATTTGCCATAGAAAAGTTACTACTTAACCGACTTAAATAAGGTTTGAACCTAAATAAAATATATATTGATTTTGTTGTACAGTTTTCTTTTTTTTAATTTTAAAGTTATATTTTGGTAGTAATATTATTTTAAAAAACTATCATTTGAATGGCGCTTACTCCTTTTTTTAATGGTTTTTAGAATGGTTCCTCGGGGGCACAAAATAATGAATCTTGCATTGCAATCCATTTGGGAAGATCAGGAAAGCAATGTGCAAGAATCCTGCGGAAATAATGAAAACCATGGTTTATTTTCCACTGAAAATGAGGTCCTTAATGAAGCGCTAAAGCATGATGTTCTTTTAGAGCCTGTACTAAAAGACCATGAACAAGAACTCCAAATGCCTAGTTCTGTTCTAGATGATGATGCCATTGTGGATTTCAGTTTTCCTCGAAGTCCAAATTTGAATATTGACAGCCGTTTATTTTCGAATATTGATGAAACTGCCGAAGAGACTGATTTATTAACCTGTGATAAAAAGCTTGTACCTTACTCAGATAGTGATGATAGTAGTAATAATGCCGCAATAGTATTTAGTTCATTAGTTGATGATAAGATAGGTTGTAATGATTTTATACAACAAAGTGATTCTTTAAACTCCGAATCAGATTCATCATCCTTGACATTATTTTTTTAAAAATGAGACTGAAATTGACAGCATTAGTTCTAGCTCATCAACTGGTTCAATTTTCTGTTATATCGGTCCTTCGTTTCTATTAGTTTTCTGGATTTTCCTGGAAATTATAGCATATGGAACCAAAAAACACAATCGTATATTTTTTTATGACGATACCTGTCAAGTTTTGACATGTTCTTTTAAAAGGACGGTAGTAATATACGGTACCAGATATCATATATATTTTATTAGTATCAATTTACAAAGAATGAAAGGATTTAAAACAAAATGTTGGATGTAAAGGTATTTTGCACTTTTCACACAAAAACTGGACTTTTTTGTGACAATATCCACATCGCGATTGCTTTTCTTGATAAAGAACCAAGTGGTTAATACCGTCATATCTTGAATTGGCTACCGAATTCGAATTCCGCTTAGAAGGTCCGCGTTTTGTTTCTTTTTTAAAAGTTTCCAAAATATTAGTTGCAATAGATCTTCTAAATTCAAGTTGATCCAGTTTACCGTCTTGAGTTTTGTGAATCTGCCACGCATTTTGAATAGCCATATCAACGCAATGAGCAAAAAGGGGAAAATACCATTTCTTTCCTCTTATGGACACTCGATATAAACTGATGTTCTGGTCACTGCGATCAACGCCACCCATGAAGTTATTGTATATTCTAACAATATTTGGTTGATGAACTTGAATATGTTTTTTCTCTTCTTGTGAAAATCTCTTTACTGGAGAAGCAAGGCATTACTGGTTCAAAATTGGAAGCAATAGAAACGATATTATTATCATAATAGATGAACAGGGTAAAGGGCATTTCATGGTGCGATTTTCCCTTACAGTGCCTGTACCAAATGCCTCTTTGTTTTAGCTCATGCAGTAAATGAATAGAAGTAAAATAATTATCAAAAATAAGATGGAATCGCCTTTGAGGCCATACTTCATTCAATCTGTCTGCATAGGATAGAACTACTGATGCACCCAATCCAAGGACTTTATATTGTTCAGGTATTGTAGTGGAATTACCTTGATAAGGAGAAAACCAAACTATGTATCCCAGACGAAGGGCTCCTACCCACATTTTGTACCCCCAACGAATTGGTTTTCCCCTGATGAATTGTTTTGTGGGATGGCGACCAAAATACGGAACCATTGATTGCCTCATCTATGCTGTGATGTTGTTCTAAAGGGAAAAATTGTATAAATTTTTTGTTTATTACGTCGAACAGGGGTCGCATCTTGGCAAATCTATCAAATTTATCTAATGACAAGTTATTGCAAACGTGCAAAACTTTCATTATGTGGGAAAATATATCCCTAGATATAGCAGCTACCACCATTGCGTTGTGCGAATCGTCACGATTTTCCCAGTACATGTACCTTTTCGGCACAACCACATAACCACTCAATACAAGAACGCCTATAAAACATCGAATCTCATTTTGAGTAATGTCGTTCAAAAGATTTCTTTGTCCTGCGTAGATGTTAGTGTATTCGGTAACCAAATTGATGACTTCATCATCAAAAAACAAATTGAAAATTTCCATCGGCGACTGAGTCATTTTCGGTCCAAATTGAGTTTGCCAGTAAGTACAATCAGGGTGTTGATACAAGTCTCCTTGAATCCAGTGTGCAGATATTCTCTTCTCTAATTGATGGGGCAGCTTTTTCTTGGAAAGAAACAAAGCCAATGGTATATTGTCATCATCCGAATCTTCTTCTGGTAGGCTGGAATTCACAGAATCTTGTGGTAATTCAGTCGCGTCGTCAAAAACAAGTTCTACATCGTTTCTCAACTGACTACCCGGTAAATTATTTATTGTAGTTAGTTCTTCATCGCCGGAGTCTCAATCGATGACATCATCATCGGCATTTTCTGGGGGAAATATGATCAAACCATCTGGAGGGACTGGGATTTCATCAGAATCAAGCTCTTCTAATAGCTCATGCAATTTGAGAGGCCTCCTGAAAAAATACGCACGTTGGTAGTACTAATTACTACCGTCCTTTTAAAAGAACAAAATTAAATCTCAAGCGGCGAGCCTTTGAAACAACGTGACAACTATTCGAGCCAAGAATATACGTACATAAGTCCCTATTATACAATAATCCACATGCCAATGCCGTGAAATAACAGTTTTTTAATTCTAGACGTACCTCCAATTATAAGCATCCATTTCGTAGTCCAAAACCTGGAAATTTACACAGATAACCTCACAATTACAGCATGTGCGCGCACTAAAATCGTTAAAACTTGTCGAATGCTGGCTCTTGAAAACACTCCGTCTAGAGCCATCTATCAGTTGGTAGCTGTACTAACCTGAATTACGCATAATTTACACTGCTTTTTAAAAGGACGGTAGTAATATCTGGGTTAAAAATCATAGTTTTATGTAAAGTTTTCACTCACGTTTTTTTAGGAGCTTCAGGCTTTTAGCTTCTTTGTGACCTTTTTATTGTTTAATTTTTGTCATTTAGGTCACGTGCTCGATAAACCCATCTCATTAGAAAAAAAAAAGCAGAGACTGCTTTGCGTCAGTTTACTTTGTCGCACTGAGGAAACAGGCCAGTATTGCAACCGTCAATCTATTTGTATAATATGTCTATGATTTGTACCATAAGTAATACATGATATCAACTAAAAGGAAATTACTGCCTTAGCCATCATGTACTACGTATTTTAGACATTGGTTGCTCGAATAGATCTGACCTAGCATATTATACAAATTGTAAAGAGGACAAATTCCGTGCAGCTTCAGAGATGAGCCGATACAAATATAGCTGAAGTGATCCTGATACTTTACAATACTAAGCATAATATTGAATACGCAAATGGAACATTGCAGCAACCTACTAAAAAGGTGGATATTCTTTAGGTGAAAGACAAAGATGCTAGCAAAACTAAGGAACCTGCTCGAAAATTGAATATTAAAATCATCTAAGTTCCCTACGTGAATGTTATGGCCATCTAAGTTCCTTACATCACAGATATAAAACAAAAACTTGCAGGTATGAATTGTTTATAAAATAGACAGTACCAATGACAACACAGTTAATTAAAAGAGAATGTTGTGTTCGCTCTCTAATTATATTAACCCGAAATTTATTTTGGTTATGTTGTGTTGCTAAAAGTATGCGCTAAGGCGGTTTCTATTTAAAAAAATTAATTGAAGTTCATGATGTAAATAAATATAATTATTTGCTATATTTTAAATGAATCTATTGCAAAGTTTACTTGATATTTAATGGAATGGAGATTATCTTTTAAAAATATCTACCAGCAGAGCAAGACAGGAATCAAACGACAGTAGCAGGGCCTGGCAACCGGATCAGGTAAATTCCCAAACAAGACGAATAAAACACGGCCCGTGGGAAATTAACACGGACTAGCAGAGGCTAACCCACTCGCACATGGGCGTTTATATAAAGCTATTGTAGACGAATACATGCAGCAGATACGTCGATGGAAATTAAATTAAGCAGTGGCACTGCTGGATATGGAACTGGCATTTTGCCAACAATTTTAGCAATAAGGAGCGACTTAGAGTATGCAGATAATGTAAGATTGCTATATAAAAATATAGTAAATCTAATATATATATAATATATATATATATATATATATATATATATATATATATATATATATATATATACATGTATGTATATTTTATGTATATATGTATTTATAATAAAAACAAATATAATATAATCTAATATAAGACAAGGTTACTGCGACTTAATAGCAAAAGACAAGGAAAGCAAAGGAAGTAACCGTATATACGTATTTCTCAATAATACATTTTTCGACCATAAGCTCCAGTATAAATATACATTTGAAAACCTCAGGGTGCACAAATCTAGGATTGATTTTATAGGCACTAATAGAAAAATCCACCCCAAAGCAGATTCTAGATATTCGAACTTTAAACTCAGCAGACTAAGGGAATGAACACAAACTAGAACTAGCAAAAATAAGAATAAACATAACACCAAAACATTTTCTACACGAAACACCGAGGAAAAATTCAATGTATAATCACTGTGTAACGACTCTACAAGAGAAATATACCAAAGAAGGCTGGTACAGAAGATACAGCTGAAACAAATAGACGACATCGAAGATATAAACGCGAGCTAGGAGAAAATTAAAAGCAACATTTAAGAGCAGCAACAGAAGCTCTAGGAAAACGCAAAGTCATATTAAACAAGAGAAACAACAACAATACACCATGGTGCAGAAAGAAAAAAAAATAAAAGAGAAATGTAAAGAGACACGATCTGATCGAAGTACAAAACATCTAATACTCCAGAATACCGTGACACCTATAGAAAAATACGAAACGAAACAAAGCAGTTGGTAAAAAGAACAAAAACTAAACACTGGAAACAGTTTAAAAAAAGGATGAAAAGTGACTTTTACAGTACACAAAAACAAATATGGAAATTCATAAGTAACCAACGGAAAGAAATGGCAGAATTGAAGGAATACAATAACATACCAGCAAACGAATGGGAAAGATACCTGACGGAACTGTTTAAAAGGAAAAAAAAAATAATAATCAACAAAATAACGTACATGAATTAAGACACGAAATAGAAATCAGTTTTCAGGAAGTAGAGATAGCCATAAATTTACTCAAAAATAGAAAGTCACCAGGACCAGACCGAATAACCAACAAGCGGAGAAAAACGTATAACCCTAGAGATGATCAAACTTATACACTGCAAGATACCAGACGCATAGAAAAACAGCATAGTAATACCAATGGTCAAGAAAGGAGATAAAGAGGACTCCAAAAATTATAGAGGTATAAATCTACTTAACACCGCACTTAATCTTACCACAAAAGTCCTATCCAACAAAATCGATAAACTAACAACTTTATCAGATAAACAACAAGGATTAAGATCCGGAAGATCCTGCGTAGGTGCCCTATTTGTACTAAGATAAATCACAGAAAATGCCATCGAGTACAATAAACCAGCATATCTATATTTTATAGACCTGGCAAAGGCTTCGATCGCATCCAAGTCAAAGACGTCTTACACCTACTGTATAAAAGAAACATACCAATCAATATTATACAAACTATAAAAAACATCTTCCATAATCGAATACAGGCAAAGATAAATGAAAAACTAACACAGTGTATACCAGTACAAAGCGGAGTCAGACAGGGTGACTCGTTAAGCCCACTTCTATTTAAGATAATAATGGACCAGTGTATACCAGTACAACAAAGCTTACAAAAAGTACGACAACAAAGCTTAAAAGCAAGTAAAGCGGCTGGATCTCTTAATGACACAATTTGGAAGAATAATTACTATTTAAATGTTCGGAATTCGTTCGGAAATCGTCTTCGTTAATTTCCTTCAATTTCCAAAGTGGAAATTGAAACGTCAATAAACGTACTTTAAATTTTAACTGTGGCTTATTCCCATTGAAATAGTAATTACTCTAACATGCCACAAGAAAATAGCTGTAGAACAATAATAATTTGGAGGAACAAAAACCTAAGACAAGACACAAAAACAAGAATCTGTAAAGCAGCAATAAGACCTATATTAACATACACGACGGGGACAAGACCTGATACATCTAAAACGAGACGAGTACTAGAAACAACAGAGATGAAAATACTCTGACAAATATTAGAGAAAAGTCTGTTGGATAGGGAGAGAAGTGAAAACAAAATAAGAGCATGCAATATAGAAGACATAAATGGATGGATGACAAAACGGAAAAAGGGGTGGAACGAACACATTAATAGAATGGCAGAGGATAGGATAGTACGAATAGCACGAGATAAACCACCAAATGGACGAAGAAGTTTTGGCAAACCAAGAAATAGATGGTGCGATAATTTAAACAATTTAGGAGGCTAATATTTAAGAAGAAACATTATTTAAAGCCCACATTCCAGAAGGAAGAAGAAGAAGCCTGTTGAACAGGAACGGACTAGGACTATCTCTATATCTGATTCTCCTGGGGTTAGTATGTTAGCCTTAATGATTTATTGGTGTTCTTTGTTTAATGATTTCCAAGATGTTTGCCGGGATTCTTTTTGGTCTCAGTTTCTGTAATATATTGTTACATTTAACACTATTACATGCCTTTTATAGCTTCACCAAGCATACAATAAATGCTAGTTGTTATATTCGATTAACTTTTCTTTCGCTTGTTTTATATTGCAATAATTCTCAACCTGTGGGGCGCGCCCCCTAGGGGGGCGCGGTATTATTAATGGGGGGCTTGAGCCTATTCGAAAAAAACATTAACAACATTGACTAATTTACTAAAATAAAATCAAAACAAAATTCTTACAAAATAAAAAATAAAATACACATGAACACTTATATAACAAGTATAATTATAAAGAACACTGAACACTAAATTATGAACAAGTCTAATAATAAATTAGTGACTTCCTTGAGCTTGTTTTGTAGAACAAAGTTTATCGAAACGGGGTGTAATATTAGAAATAGACGTTCTCAGTTCTTTTTCCATATTTAGCTGCGATCTATATTTGGTCTTCAAAGCAGGCACCGCAGAAAATCCTGTGTCGCAAAGGTAGGATCTTGAAAACGGCAATAGTATACGGAACGCTCTGTTAAAATGTTTTTTGATTTTATCATTTGCCGTGAAGTCAATGAAGGTTTCTCTTAGGCAGTAGAGAGCCCTTTTGGTGTAATTTGGAACAGATTCATAACCCAATCGTAACTACGTATTAATTTGTCGTTGACAAAAAAATATCTTTTAAAATTTTGAGTCAGTATCGCTAAATGATTTTTAATGGTTACAAAAACAACTTTCACGTGCTTTTCTTCAACCTTGTAAGTTTTAATACATTCATCCACATTTGCAAACATTTCTAGGTTTTTTTGCTTTAAATTGCTGCTCCACAATTCCAATTTTTTACAAAAACCATTAATTTTATCACTCGTATCCACTATATGTGTATTGGCTTCTTGAAGCTGAATGTTCAAAATATTTAGTTTCTCGAATATGTCAACCAAGTAGCTCAATTTCATTAAAAATAAACTATCTCAAAACATCTCGGCTTCCGGTCTATTTTTTTCTTCTAGAAAAATAGCGATTTCATGTCTTAATTCAAAAACACGTTGTAAAAATTTCCCACGTGATAACCATCTTGCCTCACAATAAAATAATAATGCTAAATGTAATGCACCCATGTCTTTACAAAGTGCAGAAAAGATTTTGGTTTTCAAAGGTCTCATTTTGATGTAATTAACTACTGTTACAACCGTTGTTAGCACAATATTCAGGCCCGGAGACATTTCTTTGGAAGCCAGAGCTTCTCTGTGGATCATACAGTGTGTCCATATACACATTGGAGACTTTTGTTTCACAAGCGCTTGAAGACTATTAAATATTCCGGACATTGCACAAGCACCATCTGTGCATATTCCGACCCAATTCTTTCACTCTATTTTTGCTTCATTTATATAGTCGTTTAAGATAGCAAATAATGCGAGCGCCGTTGCTTTCAGTTCTATTGGTTTGCAAAAAAGTAGTTCTTCTACTAATGATATGCCATCACAAAATCGAACGTATGCAATAAAATGAGTATTTTTATTGCTATCTGTTGTCTCATCAAGCTGAATCGGAAACAGCTTGTCGCGCAACTTCCCGAGTAGCTGATCCTGTACATCTTCAGCTATATCACAAATTCGACGGACAACAGTATCATTTGATAGAGGTATAGACTCCAATTTTTTGGCAAAATTATCTCCAAACGTAGTTTCTACAATTTGAATTGCAGCTGGAAAAATAAGCTCTTCACCAATAGTGTGAGGCTTTTACATCTAGCTGTTTGATGGAAGGTTTTATAAGAGGCAAGTAAAGCTTTTTCATTCACAGTCAAAGTTTTTTTTTTTTTAAATGATTTTTGTTTTTCATGTGATTTTAATTTTAACTCGAAGAATTCTCGCGGTTGATTAATGCACTCACTATGAAGCGTTTCCAAATGTCTTTTAAGTTTATTTGGTTTCATGCTGTCGGCTGCTAAAATTTTTGAGCAAATGATACATAGAGGCCGTTCTTCTTCATTTACTTCAGTAAACGTAAACCCAAAATTTAAGTAATCTTGAGAATATTTTTTTGATTTTATTTTTGAAACCACTCTCGCCTATACACTTGTTGATGCTTCACTAGTATCGAATGCTCGCTTACCCCCAGTTAAAAATGTATCCATGATTTTGTATAAATTTAAGTATATTTACCTACTGCTTGAAATATTTTAATACCGTGAACTGCAATTAATACACGCAAACTACAACATAAACATTCACAATAAATTTAACAGGTACAGAAGGACTGACTGGACTGACTAAACTGACTCGACTTACGACTAAGGTCTGGGTCTGAGGAGAAGAGAGGAGATTTTTGTTGCCACATATCAATAAATTTACTTATTCTCGGTAATTTGGTAATTAAGATTTTACTGTAAGTTTAGTGCAAGGGCGGATCTAGAGAGACTGGCTAAAAAATTTGACAAATAAATATATTTTAATAACGATAAGCTTTGATTGTCTTTATGACACTCAAGTGTGTGAAAAGTGCCTTAAAAAAAATTTCGGTACCACCAAAAAAAGTTCATGTACCACCACCCCCCCCCCCTGAAAATCGGTCCTGGATTCATATATTTTTATTGTATGAGGGGGGTGCGGTAAAAATAATTATATAAAATTAGGTCGCAATTGGTAAAACTTTGCGACCCAATTTTATAGCCGAAAGCGTTGAGAAACGCTGCCATAATGTATATACCGTCCGACTTATTCTGTCTGATACCTTGTTTTTCTTTTTTGATATTTTTTTGTGATTTCCATTTGTCTTTGAGTAGGTTTTTAAATAGCTTAATTGTCGTATTAAATAGAGATATTCTTCTGTATTTGTCCGAATATAATAATCTTTGGACTTTCTTGAAATGGGAATTGTAATACTGGTGTGCTAGCCCTTTGGTATCACCAATCTTCTACAACAAGTTACATGTTGCAAATTATTTAAATACTTACAGACTTTTGTGTAGTGGAAATTATAGTCACCACCGTTCGTTTCAGCTATACAATATTTATTACCTTTTTTTTTAAATAAACGTAGAATTATTTTCAAACTACTAGTAGTTTCCAGAGGGGTAATAATAGTTAGGTGAGAAATAATGTCGCTAACTCTATAGCGTGTCACTTTCTTAAATAGCATGTTGCTCAATATATTTAAAAAAAAAAATTCTAATCCTTTTTCATTGTCAATAAATTTTAAACATTGATTTTAAATTTTTAAAGCCTTGTATGTTAACAATAAGAAAAATGTTTATATATACTTTTAGTCTTAAAATTTAATGAAGAATGGTCTACAAAAATATTTTAACTTACTTGAGCAAAACCCTGTCTACATGACAGAAGAATGTAGAAAATGCTTACCTGAAACAATATAATTATACATTAGTATATTAGTTGATATCATAATTAATTGTAGTTTATTTATTTTACAAATAAAATAATATTTTATCAACACAAATAGAATAGTTAAAAAAGGTAATGCCTCCATTTAATTTTTTGTTACACATTTCAACCGGATACGATATTTTAATTAATTATATATTTTACAAATTTATTTATTTATTCTACATATTAATACAAATTTTATTAATAATTAATTGTACTGATATGTAAGTTAACACTAATGCATCATTTCGTTTTGATAATTTGCTTTATAATTACTATACAACAGTTAACCTTTCGATACGCACGCGTACGCAGTATATGCGAACACCAAGAGTCCCACCCTGGTATTTGTAAATTTTAGTGGGTAGTTTTAATGTCAATTCCTTTTCAAATATTGTAGCTTGAGTTCAGTGTATTTCAGAGTAGTTATAACCTCTATCGTAGTTGATCAATTCGAAAAACAATTTATGTAAGTTGTTAGGCGATCTTCTCCAATAAACGCTGTACGCCGAGTACAGCGTCACGTCATACGCCGCGCCTGTATGTTTTACAATAAATAAAAGACTTGATCTCGATTGTAAGCCGAATGCAGTATCCAATTGCTGTATGCGGCTTCACCGGTGATGGTCTCCAATAAACGCTGTATACAGCGTTACATCATACGTCGGATCTGTATGCTTACTACAATAAACAATGGATGCGGTCTTTATTGTAAGCTATTTTTTTTTTATTTAATAATAAAACAGTCCCTTTATAACAACAAGAAAATCTCAAACATTACAATTTCTCACTATATTCTAAAGTTATTTGGCATTTATTTTTCCTATTCCATATGTCTTTACTTTATTCCTTAATTGAAGTTTGTTTATCTTGAACTATTGTTTAAGAAAGTCTAATTCCCGTTACCTAAAAGAGTATAATAAAACGGTATCTCTATAAAAACGATCCTACAAATTATTAAGAGATAAAACGTTATCCAGGTATACTTTTATCCAGAATCGTTGTTTTCTGCATAGTTTATGAAGTCGAGGTCTCCGAACCGCATAAATCGGCAAGTGCGAGCGAGAGGGAGAGAAAAGAAGCTTAAAAAATTCATCGTAAAATTTATCTGCAAAATCCGGTTAAAGTAACGTCAGAACGGTTTATAATGTATGTATTTACTTCCTTTGAAATGCGTCGGTAATAATGCTCGTTTGGGGAGAGGGCTGCCCTTGTAATATATGGTTTGCGTTAAACCTTCTTCCACAAATGAATAACTC
This sequence comes from Diabrotica undecimpunctata, assembly GCF_040954645.1. NCBI lineage: Eukaryota > Metazoa > Arthropoda > Insecta > Coleoptera > Chrysomelidae > Diabrotica > Diabrotica undecimpunctata. The sequence goes on from NC_092803.1 coordinate 52,327,202, forward strand.
AACAGAGGGGATTTGCAAATATGTGGCCGTCTAGCTTGCTCCTATCGGAAATACCATAAATTTCAAAGAGAATTACTACAGATCTCGCCGTATCCCAGATTCACGGTTGCCGCAATATGAACTGAGCGCCAGGCGCTGATATACGTGGAAGAAGGTTCAATAACATACTTGAGTTTTTGACATGACGAAACATTTATTGGTAGTTAGACAGTGCTTTTCATGCGTCCCAAGTATTTACTCTCAAATAAAAAGAAATTAAAAATTTACATTGAGGTACATAAATCAATTACATAAAAGTGAGAAATATTCTTCTTCTTCTTCAAGTGCCATCCCCGCGGCGGAGGTCGGCAATCATCATAGCTATTCGGACTTTTGAGACGGCTGCTCTGAAAAGTTCATTTGAGAAATATTAGTGCAATTTTAATTATTTACTAAATATGGTTATGTTAGAAGAACAGTTTTTGTTATTAAAGCTCATCTTTAATATATCTTTTTTAATCGTTTGATTGCTTGATCCATTTTTTGTAGTTTGGCAAGTTTATATAAATGTTGTTAAAATATCTACAGACTTTTTGTTAGTTTTGTTCCCCTCGTATCCAAGATTTCGCTTACAAAAACCTAACCACTATTGAAAAATAAACTGTTGTTGATACAGTATTGCAAACAATAGACTGTTAATTGATACATTGTTGTAAACGATTAACCATAAAAAAATTGGTGTCTTTCATTGAAAAACAATTCATTAACCAACCGCTGTCTTCAGACCAGACTGGTTCCGAGCGATTCGTGTGTTTGAGTTACATCGATTTTGTTCCTGCCTACATAAGACGTCATTTTGTGAGCCTCCCAGCGCCGGCGGCCTACCAGTACCTACCAATCTTCTACCAATTCCATGGGGTAAAGTAAAACTATACACACTATTTGTTGCCAAAATTAATTGCTGGTATACATCGAGTACCGTTTTCTTGTGTATAAATTTTGTTACGAATTTACATTATGGTGCTGAACTGTTTCATATTGTGTCGTAATCTGAACTTTAAATGGAACATATTACGTTTATTTAAGGCCAGGTTCCTCCAAAAACCGTATTAAAAAAATTATTTATGGTACAAAAAATATATGAAAGTACATACGTTAAACTATTTGAATTTTTTTTTCTTTTTTGAAGCGAAGCTTCTATACCGGCGTTGTATTACTTTTTTCTCTACAGTAAAATGCTGAGGCGATTGTCACGGAACTAGTGCCACAAAATCGCATCGTCACGGGTAGCGTCATCGAATAGCGGTTCTTGACATCGATTCATTACTCTCGATCAATTCGTTTCTAGTCATCATATATTTACTCTAATCAGGTTTAAATTAAAAACTAATTAAAAAATAACTAACAAAATATAGGTATTAAATGGAAAGTAAAAAATGAAAAGAATATCTGTCAGTAAAAGATTCGACTTATTGATCAAAATACGATTGTCAAAATTTGATAAAAGTATTTAATAATTCTCGTTTTAAAATAATTTTAATATAAATAAAAATATTTTTATATTTTATAATTAATATTTGGTCTGAATTTGACAGGTCTCTCATATTATGTAAATAACAGAGGCTTTGTTAATAGGTTAACAGGTGGAGTTAGAAGCAAACATAACAATTTATTGAATTTGTTAACATAAAAAATTAATAAATATTAAAATTACATTATTATATTTTAAATATATTATTTAAGTTTTAAAAATATTTTTTAATATAATTAGTTATTTTTAAACATATTATTTAGTTTATGTGTTAATTAAATTTACTATCACATGATATTTATTTATATTTTTATAATTTCATACAAATAAGATTTTTATTTTTATACATATTTGTTAGTTTATATAATAAATAATTTAACTATCAGGTGATATTTTTCTCTATATTCTAATAATTTATTTTTAAAAGGTGACGTTAAGAGCAAACATAATAATTTATTGAATTGGTTTAAAATATAAAAAATAAATAAATAATAAAATTACATTATTTAATTTTAAATAAATAATTTAAATTTTAAAAATATCTTTTAATATAATTTGTTATTTTAAACATCTGATTTAGTTGCCATTTTTAAATGCCGATATCACTAGCCTATGCGCTATAACGCCACGATTCTCCACCGAAGATAACTTATCTAACTTTCTAAAATCAGTTGAAAATTAGACACCTTCTTGCTGGGTCCACAGCTGACACAGCTAATTTCGTATATATATATATATATATATATATATATATATATATATATATATATATATATATATATATATATATATATATATATATATATATGAATATTTCGTATTAAAGGCGAACCACGAGTCTTCCTTAATTTTTCAAATACAACAACTTGGAGTGTTTTTTTCACTCAGCTTTCAACAACTGTTCAAAGAGATCACGAATCGTACGATCAATATAACTAGAGAATTACAAAAAATTGAAAATGATTTATTACAACATGCATCGTCAAATGACAATATTGAAACTGTTAATTTTAAGACTCCTTATTATAAAAATTAAGCAGTAAAAAGCTTTTGCACAGGCAACAATGAACCATACGGTAAATATTTGTCATATTTTTAAATACATTTATTTAAAGAAGCGCACCAAAAATGTATAAGTTATGACAATCACAAAAATCTTAACAGAAATATATGATAAAGACACAACAAAATAAAAAACCCTTCTCACCAAACCAGAATCGTGCTAATACAAATCAGACATTTTATAACAATAAGCCAAATCCCACTATAAATGTTTTTCAGCCAAACATTAACTCTTATTAAAGACGAGACAAAACCTTTCCCAAACCAATTCGAACCTAGTACGAAACAACCCCCATCAGAACACAAATTTTAGTACTAGGCCAAGCGCCAAAAACTTAAAGAAAAATGTAGAACAAAATTATACAGCATAAACAAGGAATAATACGAAAATAACAATACCAGACATAAAAGGATTATTAGAAAACTTAAAAAGATAAATTTTCAACATTCAAAACAACAAACACATTGAGATCTATTTTATCTACAACTAAACTCAACAATGAACAAGAAAGAAGAAAGAATTATATATATAAAATACCTTTTAAAACGTTAAGTACATTAAATGTTAGAATAAGTAAACATCAACCTTATAAAAAAACAGAGAATCTGATTTCAAATAAGTATACACACATGGAAAAATCAACATTGGGTTCAATAAAATGAATCAAGTATAGTCCTAAAAGAAACAAATAATAAAAAGAGAAAAATCAACGAAGCGGCTCTAATTATGCTAAATGGGGCCAATTGTGTGGCAAATTTCTCGACAGAATGCAGTAGGATCTGGTTACCCATATTAAAAGAGGAAGTTAATAAAAGGAAAATACCACGATAAATAAGTCAGTAAGATATCGAAGATACATCGTTTATGTTTTTAAATAAAATACATATAAAATCAAAGTTTGGTGTTTACTGAGAGTAAACTAAATGTAACACCAAATACTTACCATATCGGGATAGTATTACGAGGATTTTTTCCTGGTTTTTCCTAATGATTTACTATGGAATCACTAACAGGAAAATTTTGCTGTCATCATGGTACGTGGTTATCTTTTTAAAGACGAATCACTTGCTATGATTTTTCTGATGGATATTCTCAAGTTAAAGTTAATTTCATGTAATCGAATAAATTAATATCATGTAATCCAATAAATGGGGTGTAGAGTTGTGTTATAGAGGTAGCACCTTTTATCGGAACGACCACATCGAGCGTCATTGACGGGAGATGGTTCTTGATAACTGGTCCTCATAAGACAACTAACTCTCACTTATGGCTCCACGTGCCACACCCCGGGCAACTGCATTGGTCTGCAGGCTAAACTAAGTGAGGGTAGTATGGCGACAATTCCACCGAGCGATTGCCGGTATAAGCAATCCCCCACTTACCTACCAACGGCTTCAGGCGAAAGAGTGGGTAAGTGGTAGGGCACTCTTTTGTCCTGAGACAGAGAAATCTGTCTCGAAGGCGGATGAATCCAGGAATGGTCAACGGCGTAAGGATACAGAAGGCAACGGGAAACCACTGTATTAATGATCTTTAAGATTCCCTAGTATAATCATGATGGCAAATGTCACATCAATCACTCATGTTACTGATCATGGACCTCGGAACCCAAGATCCGGCAGGAGAGGAAAACCACAGACAGACCATAGGGCCTCTCAGGTCGTGAACCAGCGAAATCCCTGTGTAAGTAATGTCAATCACCTTAAGATGTTAAGAATAGCGACGTGGAATGTAAGAAGCCTCTTTGCAGCAGGTAAATTAACTAATGTAGCCCTTGAAATGGAAAACCTTAAAATTGATGTCCTAGGTATAAGTGATGTACAGTGGCCAGGATCAGGAAAATGCACGAATAATAGTGGAACACTTTATTATTCAGGCACCATCAGTTCAACTCATCGTTACGGTGTCGCTGTCTTGGTATCAAAGAAAATCAGTAACTGTGTAACAAGCTTTACTCCCTTCTCTGATAGAATAATGGCACTACAACTTCAGTCAAATAAACAAATTATAAATATTATGTTCCTACGGCTGATAAAGATGATGATGAAATTGAAAGTTTCTACTACGATCTGGAACAAATTCTAAAATCAATGAAGAAACATCACACTACAGTAGTAATGGGCGATTTTAATGCCAAAATTGGACATGGATGTGTGGACGGTTACGTGGGTGACTATGGATTAGGAGAACGAAACGAACGAGGAGACCGTATGGTACAATTTTGTCAAGCGAAGGAGTTAGTAGTTGCTAACACTCTTTTCAAGTTACCTAACAGACGACTGTATACATGGAAATCTCCGAGTGACACCAAAGGTAGAGTAGTCAGAAATCAAATTGATTTTGTCCTTGTTAGACAAAGATTTCGCAACTCTATACTCTCAGCTAAAACCTACCCAGGAGCAGATATAGGCTCGGATCACAATCCTGTAGTAGTCACATTAAGAATAAAACTAAAGATCATTCAAAAACACATACAGAAACAAATTGACGCGAGAAGACTGAGTGAACAACATATAAAAGAGAAAACAATAGTGAACATCAAAGAAAATTTACAAAATATAGAGAAACTGAATAGAAATACTGATAACATAGACCAAAAATGGGAGAATATTAAACATGCCGTAATGCTGGCAGGGAGAGAAAATTTAACACCGAAAGAAAGGAAACATAAAGAATGGATGAATGAGGAAATACTACAGTTGATGTGTGAAAGAAGGGTACACAAAACAAATAATCCGATAAGATACAAAGAAACAGATAAACTGATAAAAAAGAAAATAAGAGAAGCTAGAGAAAGATAGCTAAGTGAGCAATGCCAGGAGTTGGAACAACTGGAGCGAAAATATGACTTTTTTCATGTACACAAAAAGATTAAAGAAATGACAGGAAGGAGAAGAACAACACAGACAGGACAGATCAAAGATACAGATGGTTTACTCATAACAGATTTACAACAAAAAATGAATCGATGGACAGAATACATATCACAACTTTTTGATGACAAAGATAGACAAGAAATCTCAAACGAATATACAGATGATACAGGGCCTGATATAATCAGAGAAGAAATAGATTATGCAATCAAACAAGCGAAAAGTGGTAAGGCTCCCGGTCCTGATGAAATTCCCGTAGAACTGCTCAAACTTATGGACGATGAATCTATTAAAATACTCCTAGATCTATTTAACACAATATATAGAACTGGAATAATACCTAGGGAATGGCTCCGTTCGACCTTTATACTACTGCCAAAAAAGGCAAATACAAGGGAATGCAGCGAATATCGTACGATAGCTTTGATAAGTCATGCTCTAAAACTGTTCCTGAAAATAATCCATAATAGGATCTATAGGAAATTAGACGTAGACATCAGTAACACTCAGATGGGATTCAGAAAAGGGCTGGGTACAAGGGAGGCTCTGTTTGCAATGAACGTTCTCTCACAGAGATGCTTAGACATGAACCAAGAAATTTACACCTGCTTTATTGATTTCGAAAAGGCCTTTGACAAAGTACAACATGAACCACTAAGATAAATTCTAATAAAGAAAAATATAGACAGCCGAGATATTCGAATTATATGCAACCTATATTGGAATCAAACAGCAAATGTGAAGGTTGAGGGTAGGCTAACAGAAGAAATTCAAATCCGTCGAGGAGTCCGGCAGGGATGCATCTTGTCGCCACTTTTATTTAATCTGTATAGTGAAGCTATTTGTGAACAAGCACTCGAGGAAGAAGATCTTGGTCTGATAATAAATGGTGAGACGATCAACAATATAAGGTATGCTGACGATACGGTTTTCCTAACGGGAACGCTAGTAGAACTACAACATCTCGTTCAAAGTCTCAATATATACTGTAACAGTTACGGCTTGAAAATTAATTTGAAAAAAACTAAATTTATGGTAATAACGAAATCAAAGAACATCAGAGCTAATCTTGTAATAGACAATACAACGATTGAGCGTGTGTCCTGTTATAAATATCTAGGTGCTTGGATCACAGACGATACTGATCAAACAAAAGAGATTAGATGTGGAATAGAAATCGCTAGATCAGTCTTTAATAGAATGCGCAAACTCTTTTGCAATCGTGATATCAATATAAAGTTACGAATACGAATGCTGCGGTGTTATGTCTTTTCTACCCTGTTGTATGGAGTAGAGGCTTGGGCACTAAAACAGTTGACCACAAAAAACATCGAAGCTTTCGAGATGTGGTGCTATAGGCGCATTCTCAGAATATCATGGATGGACCGCGTCACTAACACGCAAGTACTCCAAACTTTAGACAAAAGATGCGAAATTCTAAATGAGATAAAAACTAGAAAGATGGAATACTTGGGGCACATTGTGAGAGGTGAAAAGTACGAACTTTTAAGAAATATCATGCAGGGCAAAATTAAGGGCAAAAGAAGTGTCGGAAGAAGAAAAATATCGTGGCTTCGTAATCTACGTGAATGGTTCGGGTGTAGTTCGATTGAACTTTTTAGGCGCTCTGCTAACAAAGTCGCAGTGGCCATGATGATTTCCAATCTCCGCTAGGAGTGGCACGAGAAGAAGAAGAATCGAATAAACAATCTTACAATAAAGTCGTCTCAGAAAAGTAACTTAGCAATATTGGCAATATCATGTTAAAGTCATCTATTTTAAAATGTATAATATATGTCTGAATTGTCATTATGAATGAGTCAGATAAAAATAAATTATTAGAAGAATTTTTCACTAAGTAACAAATAACAATATTCGTTTAATTTATTAATGTTTTGTATATTTAGAACGATTTCCGAAGTGGAGATTAAAACTTAAATAAACTTATTTTAAACTTAAATTGTGGCTTATTCCCAATAAAAACAGTAATTGCTTTAAGATGACACAAGAAAATAGCTTCGGACCAATATTTAAATAAAATTAAAAAGAAAATATTTTTTATTTAATATTTCATAAAAAAATAGATTTTAGTTTGCTCAATCTATAGAAAAGGTCTTAAAGAACACGTAGCTTGAGAAATATGTACCATTTCAAACACATGCAAAGTTCTCATGCGTTTTTTTGTACGACGTAAGTCCTCCATTAAATTCAGCCATTGTTAACAAATGCTAACGGAGCTCTTTCTCCGGTCTGACATGAAAGGTAACAGCGCCCTATTTCAGCTCCTTTGGACCGCCGGCAGCGAAATTGTAGATATGCTTTACGCTATTATCGTCTCGCCTATTTATTTGATTCGATATAAAAGCTCATATTAGGCCATTTGACGATCTCAAATGGTGTTTTTTTAAGAAGTTTAAGTTTGTAAATTTTTGTTTTGCATGAAATAAGCAAAAATGCGGTATTAATATTAAATTACTGATAGTACAGTACTGTAGTGTTCCATTACTTCAGTATTACAAAAATGGATGGAAAAACAAACAACTGCATTTATGTATCAGATAAAAATATTCTTTAAAGTTGATTTATAAAGGTAATTTATAAAGAATAGGTCTTACTTTATCTGAAGGTAGTATTTTTTAGCATATTAATACGTTGAGCATGGCGTGAGATTACAGGAATGCCACGCCGTTTTTACACTTTATTTCGGCGTGACACTGTATTGATGCCATACAACATATTTTATTAAACCGGCGTGTAGTTCCTCAGGACTCACGTTACAATGCGAAGTGAATGTCACAGGATTAGTGTTGCCAAAATTGGTCTTGGTCTTGTTCTTGCATTTTCGCAAGACCAAGACCGCCAAATTTTAGCAAGAACAAGAACGTGCAAGATTTGAGCAAGAACAAGACTAAGTCTGCGTGACTCTTGCGTCTTGCAGTTAGGACTGAATGTCGTTTTAGGGAGTATAGTAGTTCGAGTATATGCTTAGAGACTCTATGAGACGCAAAAAAAAACAAAAATTTGGAAAATTTGATTTATGCGCATTACGAACTATACCATAACGAATCAAAATATTCATTAAAACAACACTTGACACAATTAACACGTACTCAGAAGTCCTAATTACAGTGTAAAAATAAAATATTTTGTACATTCTTTCCCAGCAGAGGACTTTTTCGTTCTGAAATTAATTGTCCAGATTTTGAGAATCTTATCATAAAATAATCTTCTTGCGTTGCGACGCCGACAGTGATAGTATCGAAACTTTTTAATAATTTAATGTCACCTTAGCTGATAAAAAATGTAATAAGGTTAGTATATCTACGGATAGGAATACCGACATAATAATTTAATATTTTTTAGAATTATAATTTAGTTATGATATGAAGAATCTAAATACCACAAATCTTATCGGTCTAAAACGCCGTCTACACTCTTGATCGAAGTTTTTCGGACGAAGTGTCGAAGTGAAGTTAATCGAGGCGAGGTGACTCTTTACATACTCGTGAAGTCGAGTAAAGTAGTATGTCACTTCGTATTCGAACTTCGGGCCCTTTGACTTAGACTCGAAAAACCGACACAGAACGAAAGTAGAACAAGGCGAAGCGAAGTCGCATGAAGTACCTGTCTACACTCTCGTACTCACTGAACTTCGATTAACTTCGCAAGTAGTGTAGCGGCCGCTTAAGACTAAACATCGTTTCTGCTGACTGTGTGATGAGAACATTCGGTTAAACAAAATTTGCTGAAAGAGAGCGGCTAATATTCAAAAGTAACGAGACGAGACAAATCAATACCAGATAATGCCTATTTTCGTGTAATCAAAATACATAAAGTAAGGAAGTAACGGTACATAATTCTCGGTTTGATATTCGGTACTTAGGGTATTGGATAGTAACGAATATAAAGCAACGAGTAGTTACTTTTTCGATATCACTAAACTTCATTCTCAATTGAGCTTTCTTTCGATTCTAATGTAATAATTTTTTATTCATCTAATCTTGGTTTTTCTCGGAGTGACAAGTTTACAATTTGACATGAGTGACGAAGATTTGAATAGATCTAGTCGGAGTAATGAGAGTTAAACTCATAGATCTAAAAGACTTAAAAGCAAATTTGATGAGTTTTTCGAAATAATTCATGCATCAAATTGTTATAACATAGAAAGGTTAAAATAAAAATGAAAACAGTGTCAGTTGTTTAGATATTTATTAATTTGGTTAGTCTTTATTATGGCTGTTATGTTGTTGTAAGATCTAAAGTAACGTTTAATAAATACTAATAGGTCAATGGGTGACTGAAAGACTTGCAAGACTTCTGCTGCAAGACCAAGAGCAAGACTGTCTAAGTCCCGTCTTTTTCTTGCATTAAGGCCACACTACACAGGATAAAGGGCGAGTTTTGAATTCGATATTATGATAGAATAAATTAAAAAAAAAACTTATCACACTACAGAAAAAAAAATTGTTGGCAGAACAAAAGAAAACATATTCATTATTAAACTAACATACTAGAGCGAGTCTTTACCCAAGAACAAATTAATTTTGCCCACGATATAATTTCAGAGAAAACAATGTACACAATAATTCTTGTTACACTCATCGCATAGCCATTTTGGGAGTGAACAATTGCTCATGGCAATAAGTCTTCCTTGGGTTTTTTTAAATCTGCATAACTAACAATACAACAATTTTTCTTTCCATCTTCTTAATTTATGGGTTTTTAAGTGAACTAGCGAGTTGTTCTATATGTTCAGTAATTTGAATTGTACTTTCTGTTACTGCTTTGAATAATAGAAATGAATTTACTATGGCTGAACTAAATATTACTTTAAAGGCCAATTTTCTGTACCACTTGTAGCCTCGTCTTAGACAGTTTGAATAAGCTTTTAGTTGATCTGATAGATCAATGAAACTTTTAGATATGTAATACCTTTTTAGATGCTGGCTTCTGTATAATTATTATTCTGGCGTTACAAACCTGCGTGGATTCTAGCCTCTCCAAAAATTTCTCTCCACACGTTCCTACACATGGCCTTTCTCCACCAAGCACGTATTCCCATATTTCATATATCTTCATCGATATTATCAAACTTTGTCTGAGTCTTTCTTTTCTTCTATGACCTATGGTTATATAAAATAGCGTTTTTTCAGCTTAGTAATTTTGTTCCATCCGCAATGCATGCCATATCCACCCCAGACATCATATCTTAATATGTTTTAAGATATCTGGTTCCTGGTATATTCCATATGTTATTACTGGACGTTTTATTATTTTGTAGAGTTTTATTGAAGTTATACTTCTATACGCGCGCTCCACGTTAGAAATTTGTATAGGAGTGAATCTGTGAAACCATTACATATGTAAGATAATGAGTAAGAGAGAGACAGAAGATATATTTTCTCTCTCTTCCTCTCTCGAATAAAAAAATGTTCCTTTTGTATATATAATTTAATACTATATATATTATATAAAGATATATATATACACATAATATTATACATACAATAAAATATTTATTAATATTATTATTTATGTGATATGTTTTGTATTATTTATTAAATGTTCAAAATTATATTATTCTTTTGTATTTCAAAATAATAATCTCAATAAATCACTGTATGATCCAGAACTGTCAATTTTTATTATTATTACATTATTGTCATTTTTAAATACTTATGGATATTGCATTTTAATTTGTATTGTATTATTATATTATGGAGTTATGTTGCACTGTATTGTTGTGTATTTTTTTATATATATTATTGTCATTTTTAAATACTTATGAATATTGCAGTTTAATTTCTATTGTATTATTATATTAATAACAAAATAAACAATGAATTTTACTGCAGAGTATGTGTAAAAAAATTTTGCATTCAACTCCTTTCATACATATATGAAAATAAAAATATACAGTTTCATCAAAATATTGATTCAATCCTTCATTGTTAGTAAGTTGTTATTAATTCTGTTTTTTTTTCTGTTATGTCTTACCTATAGAATTTTTTTTATATTTCTCGATATAATTGTTGATTTAAGCAGAAGAATAAGCCCAAAATAGGATTTCTTTGCCATGCAAATTCTGCAATATATTTTTAGTCTTAAGGAGCGCTCTCAGGTATACAAATTCGTTCACTGCTTCGATGACGTCGTTTTCTATAGCAAGCGTTTGTAGGATTTGTGCTTGCGTGCTTATTTTCACATACTTCGATTTGTTAACGTTTAATAGTGAACTTATTTTTGTAGCCGATCCTTTTTATGCGCCTCTAGTGCAGCGTTTACGTTCTTCCAACAATATTGATGGCATCAGCGTTGGCAAAAATTTGCACTGATTTATTATATACTTAACCAATGGTTGTAATGTGTGTCATACGCATGACTTTTCTCAGAGCCATAGTGAACAATATAAGGGTGAAAGGGTCTCCCTGGTGCAGCCCGTTATTCGTTTTAAAAAGTTCAGATAGTTCTTCCTAAATTCGTACTCTACGTTAGCGAGATCAGTTGATATTCCTAGGTTTTTATTAATTTAAACATTTTTCTTCTATTCACAGTCGTAGGCTGCTTTGTAGTCTATAAATATGTGATGAGTATATATGCAATATTTCAGTGTTTTTTTCTAAAATTGGTCTCAGTTGCAACCTGATGAATTGTTGATTTACCACCTCTGAAAACAGCCCAGTATTTTCCTAATATTCGTTCTGCATATGGTTCGATAAGGTAAAATAGTACTGCGGAAAATACTTCCGAAAGAAGATTTACAATTTCAGAGTAACTTTCAATGCCACATACTTCAGGAGATTCTTTATCATCGGAATCCCATAAATTATTAGCAATATCTTGCAGTTCTGCAGCTGATAATGGTTCTGCAGCTTAGTTGTCGACACTAAAATCGATATCAAACGACTGATAGCAGATGCATTATTTATTTCAAACGATGTATAGGTACCTACCAAACAATATTATTGCATTCCAACAATGATTATCAGTTTATAAAATTCATTTAGAATAGATGTAACACCTATTGTAAACATCTCTTTGATGTTCACATCAAAGAGATGTTTACATTGTTTATTAGACGTTAAGACTTTATTATTGGATTTCCGGAATCACAAAAATCGTTTAAATAATCCAAAAAATTTTACCTGACTGATAGATTAACTTTCGTAACAAAGATTTAGACTTAAGGTATAAATAGAAATAGGGTCCGACAGGCCCGTGTTGCCCGTTTACGTGACAAAATTCTTTAAACGCAAAAATTTCAAAAATGATAATGAAAATTTTGAATAGCTTATGAATATGTTGAAGGAAACGTACTTCTAAACAAATTTGGTGATGCATAAAATAAATTTTTTTTTTTTTTCAGTTTATGATAAAAGAATCCCGTTGGACCCACCTTGCCCGGATAAGGATTAATACGACTATCCCACTGGTACCTTTGAACATTGCTTTGTACGACAATTCAAATTCAACACAAACCCTAAGATAACGTTCTAGACGGACTAAACGGCATGTTATGATCCAAATTAGCAAAGATACCTTAACTTGTTCTAAGACCGGGAAAGTGTGATTTAAAATATTTCCGTAGTATATTTCCGTAGTATTAATATTACTTCGTCACGAGTTTCTTCTTCCCTTGAAAATATAATCATTACTTCTGAAAAAGTTAAACATCATCTTCAAAGCCTTAAAAATAATTCGTCTCCTGGTCTCGACTGAATATCTTCTTTATTTTTAAAGAAATGTTCTGATGCTTTAGCTTACCCACTATATGTGATTATGTCCTTATCATTCACCACACATATTTTGCCTCCCATATGACAAACGGCATCTGTAATACCGATTTTTAAAAAAGGGAACAAATTGAATCCTAATCATGCTTATCGTCAAAACTATCGTCCTATCAGCTTAACACCTATAATATCCAAGATAGTGAAATCTATTACTGTCGAGACAATTTCTGATTTTCTGCAAAATTAACTGGTTATACCAGAACAGCAGCATCGTTTTGTCAAAGGACATTCTACAATGACAAATCTTTTCTGGCGTGTCAATAAATGGTCAAAAGCATTAGACAGAAAAGCCCCGGTAGACATTATTTACCTCGATTTTGCTAAAGCTTTTGATCAAGTTTCAAAGCGAAAACTATTACATAAATTGGAACACCTTGGTATCCGTGGTCAATTAATGAGATAGATCGACGCGCATTTAACAGATAGAAAGTTTTGTGTTAAAGTTGGGAACTCTTTCTTAGTTGAGAGAATGGTTTTAAGTGGGGTACCGCAAGGATAAGTTTTGGGCCCACTTTTATTCATACCATACTCAAGTGATCTACAATTTCGCATTAAATGCAGCAAAGTTTTCTATGCAGATGACACGAAGCTATTTTCCGATCCCTCCGTAAATTTTCAGTTACTACAAGATGACCTTGATTGCATATTGGAATGGTGCTCTACTTGGATGCTGCCTCTTAATGTGGACAAAAGTGTAGTTCTTCACATGGGTAAAAATAATCCGTGTCTTTCTTACTCTATTAATGGGCGCGTGTTAAAAACAGTAAAATCACATAATGATCCAGGTGTTATAATTAATAACAATCTAAGTTGGTCGGAACATATTTTGTATATTTATAAAAAAGCTAACAGTAAATTATATCTACTAAATAAAACGTTTGCGAAAGTGTCTTTTATGAGCTCAGTTCATCTGTATAAACTGTACATTCGTCCAGTTCTGGAATATTGCGGAACTGTTTGGTGTCCGGTATTAGTGCGCTATCGTAATATTCTCGAAAACGTACAGCGGCAGTGCACTAGGATGTCTTTTGGTCGCTCAAGACCTACGTATATAGAAAGACTGGATATGATGAATCTCACTACATTTGAACAACGTCGACTTCGAGGCAATTTAATTATTACGTTTCGGATAGTCAAATATAACTTTAGAAATGTGGGGGATATGTTTATACTAGACAATGACAATCGTCTTCGTGGCCACAAACTTAAGTTTAAAAAGGAAACTTTATTAACGACAACTAGACAATTTTTTGCTCTGTAATCGAGTGTTATTTATATAGAATCGCCTTCCGGCTGAGATCATAGATGCTCCATCTGTCAATATTTTCAAAAATGAACTGGATGACCATTTGCTCCATAGTTGAACATTTAATTTGTACTAAACACTTGCTATTACCTATGTTTTTGTATATTTACTTAGTTAGTTAGTGCTTAATATGTAACTATTGTAATGTAACCATTTTATTGCACACTATATAACATTGTATTCACATGGGCATATGGGTTTTGCGACCCCTGCTTAAATTTATTGTAAAATAAATTAAATAAATAAATAAATAAATATCTATATATTAATTGTAGATAAAATACCTTATAACTAAAAAGAAACTCGGAGGCCTCGATATAAAGTTTTGTTCTTAACAAACAGCAAAATAAAAGACGGTCACTTGTTTAAGTAATCTATTTACAAAGCTTTTAATCTCATATTTAATTAATATGTACTTTAAGTAAAAATACAAACGGGAAACAAAAGTTGTTTTATTCATCTCGAGTATTTCTAAAATTAGTAAAATCCTTTATAAGTTTCAGGCTAACAAACTCTTTTCCACTGACAACAAAAAGTTTTATATAAAGTTTGTTCTTCTTGTGCGCCGCACGATTAAGTACACAAGACCCGCTTGTTGAGAATTTGTTTTAGAATTTAGACCGGATTTTAAATAAACTTCAGATGATAATGGCTCTAAAAGAACAAATTTATTAAAGAACAATGAAGAGCGAGCGCATTGATATTTATATCTGTAATTACCAAGGACGGAAGTAATAAGACAGTTGAAAAATAAGTTAAAAAGGTCAATACGTTAGAGAATAACAGGCTCTAAAAATTAGTAATAAACTACTTAAAAATATATAAAATAATACAATATAATTGAAAGTATTTGTGTTCCTCAAATACCAACTGATATTTTATCCTACTCAAATATTAATTATCTATCTACCATATTTCTTGATATTTCAGGGGCTTATGACCAACGTCAATTTAAATCTATTGTTCGAAAAGCTAAAGCACACAGGAATTCCACCTTTGTGTTTATATGTATTATTAAACTTATTCCTTAATGACAGTTATTTATTCGATGTCATGATAGACTAATTGGCAATAGAATGGTGCATTAAGGTTAACTACCACAAGGCTCTGTCCTTAGCCCCTTGTTGTTTGCAATAAATATATTAAAGAAGTATCAAATGAAATATATATTAAAATATGTTGATAACGTCTGTTTTCACTGTACACTGGACACTGTAAACAAGTACAAACATTGTAATAATTTAATTAAAACGATTATGTGTATTGCAAACTAGGACTAGCAAAAATAAGAATGAAAATATCACTAAAACATTTTCTACAGGAAATCGCTGAAGAAAAATTCAAAGTAGAATCACTGTGGAACGACTCTACAAGAGAATGAGCACGTATGAGCATGACCAGCTTTAAACTAAATTTAAAGGAATTTTTGACTGCACACATTTTCTATTCAACTAAAGAATTTCTTCAATTTTAAGTGTTACTCTTTTTGTTGTTAGTTTGTTTAGTGTGCTTGTTTACTTGTTTATTTTTTTTAATTAACTGACCAATTATACACAAACCATGCTTGTCTAAAGGGAAATAAAGTATTTATTTATTTATTTATTGCATTCCCGACTTGAAAAAAAAAATCACTAATATCTGCAAAACTCGTACTCGTACATAAGTACTCGTAGTAGTTTTAGTTCTTGTTTTAAATAAATTATTTAATAATTTTTTTTTTATTTCGAAAATATGTGTCTCGACAGCTTGCTAATAGTAGTTATTGACACAAGTACAATTTACATTTATGTTTACATGGTTAATACTTTACATAGTGTACAAGTTGGTTATAATACATTTTGTTTTAAATTAAATTGTATAACTTTGTGTTTTTTAAAAAGTTTAATACATTTGTATACTTGCTGCTGTTTGAGATAAGTATGTCTTTTAGGTTGTTACCAAGATTGTATTTTCTTTTGGCCGCTAGGTAGTGTTGACAGTCAAGGAGTACAAGTGATAAAAAAGTCGTGGTGTTGCAGTACTGGCACAAAATCTGATTACTGGGATTCATTAGGTGTCCATGTATAAGGCGTGTGTGCCCTATTCTCAAGCTTCGAATAATAAATGTGTCCTTTCTTTTCATTGGTGGGAGCTGGTGGTAGAAAATATTTGGTTATAGAACACTTAACTTGGTATTGCTTCTTTTCCAATGATCATTCCAAAGGTCCATTTTTCGATCTAATGATGTTTGAATGTCTATTGTTACGTTAAGAGAACATGCTTGTTTTGCTGCTTAATCGGCTTTTTCGTTACCTGGAATACCAACGTGTGATGGGACCCACAATATTGTTACTCTAATTCCATTAGTTTGAAGACGATTAAATATACTCTGGACTTCTTGAACTATTAGGTGGATAGAATGTACGTTTATTATGGACTGCATGGAGGACAGAGAGTCCGTAAAGATTGCTATAGTTCTATTATTGTTGAGTGGAGTTTCCACTGCTTGTAGTATTCCATTTAGTTCAGCAGTATAAATACTGCAATTGAAGAGTCCCAACAAGTTGACGGTGGTTATAGTCATTGTAACATTACAGCAAACACCTTCTTCAGTCTAACATAAGTCTGAGTAATGGATTTTACCAAAGTTGTATTAATGTAGTATCTCGGAGAATCTTTTTTTGATAATGGAAGGTGATATTTCATTATTATTATATTCGGATAATTCGATATTAATATTTGGAAATTTACATATCCATGGAGGAATTTGAGGGACCGTGAAAAGGCTTGTCGACAACAGATTAATATTTTAATAAGGAGTTACCATCTGTATTCTAGACGGTACCATTCTAGGGTTATTAATAACTGGTAGTTTTCTATTACAGATGAGGTTTCTTGTGGGATTTGTGGGATTTGCTGAAACGCTAGCGAAATACAGCAGTAGAAGTTGTTAGATGAAGCGAAGGTCCGAAACATTCTACATGAATGCTTTCCACCAGACTGGATCGGAATACTCCTAAACAGAGTCGAAGAAAAGTATTTTGGACTATGACATGTAGAGAACATTACCATAGTCAAGTTTGGAGCAAATAAAAGCTCAATATATTTTTATTAGTGTTTCCTCATCAGCTCCTCAACTATAATGAGCTGGTGAGGTAAGGAGGTTCATTCTTTGAAGGCAGCTACCCTTACTCGAATGTGAGGTCTCTAGGAAAGTTTTTTATCAAAAATAATGCCGATAAGCTTTATTTGGTGTACCACATGGAGAAAATTTCCATTCAGAGTAATGGTTGGAGATTGCGTGTTTTTTTGTCTACTGGTAAAATGAATAACTTTGGATTGGGATGGGGAGAAGTTAAGGACGAATTGAGTGGCCCAGTTGTTTATTTTACTCTTTGTTAGATTGCAATCTCCCCTCGCAATTGTTGATTGCAGACGTACAAGATTGTCCATGGTGCATCGATTTGGTCTTAAACCTGATTAAAATTGGTCGAGGATTTTATTTTGTTCAAGGTACCAAAATAATCTTTTATTAACCATTTTTTCTAGAAATTTACATAATGTATTGGCCTGTATAAGTTTAGCGTGTCTAGAGATTGATCATATTTTTTGATAGGAATCGTTAAGGATTGTTTCCATAGTGATGGGAATTTTTGAAAAGACCAAATGTTATTGAATAGTTGGAATATTTTGTCGTATGTATTTTGGTGAATGTTTTTTAAAAAGATAGAGGGAATATCGTCAGGGCCTGCAGCTGAGCTTTTTGTCGAAAAAATGGCATCGTTTAGTTCTTGGAAACTGAAAAGTATATTAATGGGACCATTATTATTGCAAGTTTTTTGAGTAGCATTAATTTCGTTATGTGGATTAGTAGAATTATTTGATTTCTTGAGAAAGTGTTGGAAAAGCATACCGATGATTTGTTGGTCTTCTGTAATTATTTTGTCCTGAATGGTGAAGCTGGAATTTTGAATGATGTGTAATGTCCTTTTATTCTCTTTATTTTTGATCATACTTGAGTCGTTTAGGTATCTTTGGTAAAAGAGCTGATAAAATGATTCCATGTATTTTTTCACTGTTATTTTAGTATCCGTCTTGTTTTTGCTCTGAGTCCTTTGAAATCTATTAAGTCAGCTAGAGTGCGAGATTTTCGGAATCTGTTTAAAGCTCTTTTGCTTTCTTGAATTGCTGTTTTGCATGAGTCATTTCACCAGGGAACGTGTTTTTATTGGGTTAATTTTGTATTTGCCGATATAATCCTCTGCGAATGAAACTATGCAATGGTTTAGTTGTTTTATGTCTTCGTCTATGTTATTTTGATATTTGAGTACATCTGTGCGTCCTTTTACAGTTAGTTTGATGAGTTCCCAATTAGCATCTGAGATTTTCCATCTCGTTTTTGTATATTCCGATTTGACTACATGGTTACTAATGATAATGGGAAAATTATTGCTATCAAATAAGCTGTCTAGAGTATGAAAAGTTAGTAGTGGCTGTATTCTGGGATCACATAGGCTTAAGTTTATTGATGAGAAACTTCCTAACTGAATATAAAAGTATGTACTATTTTCTGTATTTAATAAGTTAATATCAGTATTGTTAATTATATTTTCTATTATTTTACCTTTACCATATGTATTTTTGGAGTCCCATATAGTGTTGTGTGCATTAAAATTTCCAACCATAATAAATGGGCCAGAAAATTGAGATATTAGGTTTTCTAATTCAGTGCTTGTATAATTAGGAGAAATATATAAGCTACATATTGTGATTTGTTCTGGATACCATGATGTTATAGCAACAGCTACTAATGCAGTGTTTAGGTGAAGTTTATGGTGAAAAATTTCGGTTGATACGAAAATTGATGTTCCTGCGCTAGCACGTCGGTGTGTAGTTCTGATATGGTGATAACTAACAAAGTTTTTAAGATGACAGTTGTGTGTCTCTGTTAAAGTTTGTTTAAAATGTTAAAATTTGTTAATAAGTGGATTTTTAAGAGGTCTGTGAGTTTTGAGATGTGTCAGAGAAGTAATCATCATCAGTTGTTTCGTGTGAGAAGTCAAGATTGGGTAATTTTGTAGAATCACCCATTAAGAGTTCGGTTTTGTCGTTAATTTTTTTTATAACACGAGTTAGTCTATTTTTGGTTGATTTTTTTTAAGGTTGGGATATATTTAGTATAACGTAGAAATAAGTGATTTGATGACTGGTGTGAATTTTATTGCTTCTGCGTATGGATCGCTACTACCGCAACAGTTTTCAAGAAGAGCAATTATGTTATCTCCTGGGAGTATGAGTATTTGTGGATTTTCTTTATAAAGTTCGTGTATGATTGTTTTTGCCATTTCGGTTAGGGTTGAGTTACAATTTGACCGTTTAAGTTTTTTCTTGCTTTGTGGTTTGAAAAACTTGGCAGGGGTATTAGTTTGTTCACTATGAGTAGTTCTGTCGCTAGGATAAGAAAGTTCTGAGTGTGTGCGTTTATAGTGTGTTTGTGTATCTGTCATATGTTGACTTGGTTGTTCTAATGACGAGTTGTTATTTAAGGATATAAGTGGTATATTATTGACTGGAGAAGATATCTCTGTTGGTGTAAAAGGTACAGTATTGGTTTCTGTGCTTTTTTCAGTAGACGTGGATTCGGCTCTTAAAGGAGACGAAACAATTGTCTGGTCAGAAGAGGTACTTTCTGGTGGATTTGTGCAATTTGAAGCGACATGCCCTGATCTTTTACAGACGAAACATTCCATTTTGTCAGTAGAAAGGAAGATCCGGTTTTCATTATCTTCAGAGAGAAGAGAAGACCAGAGTGGTTTGAATCTCAAAAGTTTCGGAGGACGAAAACACATAGTCTTGTTTCCTAAAGCTAAGGATATGTGAGAATTCCTCCCCCGGAATGCCTGCTTTAAGAAATGATACTGACGAAGCAATTTTTAGACTTAGGGTTTTACCAGAGGTTTCGATAATTTTATGTGGGATACACGGGGAGACATTGGATAAAGATTCACTTTGTAGGAGAAACGAGTTTACGTATATTTAAAGTTAGGTAGCCGATTTGTATGGTAGGATGATATTTTATAAGTTTATCTACTATGTTTTTATTAGTTAAATATATACAGGCCCTATTGTTGGAGATTCTTGAGGCGAAGCAGATGTTCCTGGGTTCGATAATATCACCAATTGATTTTATATAATCAAATAATTTGAAGCTGTCTTCGGCATAGAGTATGATGGCTTGTTCTTTCTTTGGGTAGGTTGGTTTCGGTGTTGTTTTTGCTGCTGTTACATATGACATTGAAGAAGTGTTGTTGTTTGACGTATCTTGTTTGTTGCGGATTGTTGAATCTTGTTGTGACATTGCTGTGGAAGGAACAGTTGGTTTAATGGTATTTCCTGTGCTGCTCATGTACACATAAGCTGCACGACAATTGTTGATATTAACCGACAATTTAATTTTTGATAAATTCAATGCCTGACCTATAGGGTCGGTAAATTATTTGTATTAACAATAAAAGAAGCGAGGTGTTTATTTCTTGACTTTTCGAGTAGGTCTGTACTCTTTTAGGACTTCTTAAATCGCAAAAATTCACGAAAAACTTTTAAATGAGTAATTTAATTTTGACAGGTATTTTTACACTTATTTAATAATTAAATACTCTAAATCGTCGTTATTTTATTATTCCCAAATTGTCCTAAATACGTACCTGTCACACATCCCACTCATTTGTCCTAACTAGAAATATTTGGCAGGCTTTACGCATCTGTTTGTTGCCTGAATGTTATATCTTTAGTTTCATTAATCTAAGGATTTATAGTTACGGATTCAGAAAGAAATGAGCCAAACCGATAAAACACCCTGTAACTCGGTTATAAAAACCGTTAGAGTCAATAAAAGTGGTATATGTAGAAGCACCTGAGTGTGAGCACTATTCACATTTAAGTATTTCCATTTCCCAATGAAACACCCTATGTAGTATTAGCAATGTTGAGCTCTTGGTAATTTTAAGCTAAACTACGAGTAAATCTGGTTCTGAATACATGACTTCCTTGCACACTTAAAAATTATTAATTTATATTTAACACTAGAAAGTCGGGCTTAGCATACCTACCTAGAAAGCCCGAAGGGATCATTTTGGCCCCAAGTTCCTAAATCAATAAAAACCAAGTTTAGAATTAACTATTTATTTGGGAATAAACAAAAAATAAAAATAAACAGTTTTAAGAAATTAAATAAACTCTTGACGATAGAATTTGATTTAATTTTTTAGTTTCATTTTAAACATTTGGAACACCATACAGTTTGCAGTTTTTGGCATTTGCCACACATTGCCTTGTTACAGCCGTGGCACTTATTGGAAGTATGATTTTCTTTACAAAACATTTTTAACTGACATTTTTTTCTTTTTTGGCTAGTAACAGTGCTGGTGGTTGGTAAATCCGGTGGTGCTGGGTATAGTACCAGATTTCGGGAGGCAAGGTATGGAGCCCGTAATTCTTCACACAGCTGAAGAACAAACTTACGACGACTGATTTTACTTCTAGTAACTTCTTTATAAATAATCCATGCATTTATTGCTCCTAAGTCAAGAATGTTATAAAACACGTGCATTGGCCATCGTCTTGAAGCAACTTTTGTAGTATAAAGACGCGCCATTTGGTCCACTACATCAACCCCGTATTTTGTTTTATTATAAAAACTTACTGTTTGAGGAAGTTTTTTTCCATCGACAGCAACATCCACTGATTGATGTAATGAGCTCAACAAAAGCACATTTTTGTGACTCTTTCCTTGGTATGCAGTAAGTGTTATCTTTTCCTCGCTCTGGAATATATGGGTAACATATAATTCTCCATTTTTACTCTTTACGCTTAGAGGAACTTCCTTTCTGTTGCGATTCAAAGTACCCACAAGACTTGTTGATTTTTTTTGCAATACCTTGGCCAATTTTAACGATGTAAAGTAGTTATCTGTCGTAACATTTTTGCCCTTTCCCAGTTTATTTTCCATTAACCGCAAAACAGCATGTTCACCAACACTTGTATCTTTCTTGCGTAGATGATCAGTGCCAGTATAAGGGTAACCATTTACAATATATTTTGATTCCACGCATGTCAAAAGCCAAAATTTTATGCCAACTTATCCGGCTTATTTGATATGTACTGTGTGAACGGGCACCTGGCTTTAGAAGGCAGTAGTTGTTCGTCCACAGTAAGGTTTATTCCCGGTTTGTAACATGCACCACTATTTTCTATAAATCCATTCCAAACCGCAGAGGTTAGAGCGAATTTGTCGGTTTTCAATCGTTCAGATCTCGTTTGCTTTATGTCAAATCTGAGATATTTTATAATATCCTTGAATCTGTCTCGTGGCATAGTTTGCCTAAAAAACTAAGGACCCCATACTGTTGACCACAAGCTGTTGGTTGGGAAATTTTTGGCGCCGTAGACTCCTCTTGCGTACATAATAGCAAGGGCAGCCTCCAATTCTTCCAAAGTTATAGTCCATGTGTCATTTTTCAAACATGGATGTGCTTCTGCAATAGTGCATTCTTTTATATGACGTAACATGCTGTCGTTAACTATTAGATGCCAAGCACTTACCACACAATTGTTCCTCACGTTCCTTTTTGCATACGACGTAGGACCTGATTCCTCTCGATAAATGTTGTGCTGAACGCGGCGTCCTGTAATGAGCAAACATTAAATGAATATGAAGATACTAAAAATCATAATCTTACCAGGTACTGATCCAGAATCAATAACTTTCCACGTTGTTCCGTCTTTCGATTGTTCGGTGTCTCCGATTGAAATAATTTCTCCTTGTTGACCTCTTTTTCTCTTGTGACTTGGCTTAGATGCACTTGGATTCACGATAAAATTAGCTGACTCGTGCTGTTGAGTTGTAGAAGCAGTGTTTACATAAATTGGTGAGTCTTGTACAATAAAACTTTCTAACTGCTCTGAAGCATCAGAGTCACTTGAATCATTATTTTGTGGTGGTACGTATTGTTCATCGTTTGACTCATTATTTTCTGCAAATTCAGATTCACCTCCCGAAACATCTTGTATTTTTCGTATTTCTTCAAGAAGTTCAAGCTCTGATAGTCCACGACGAGACATCTTTACAGTCGTCTTGAATTTTCACAATTGAACGAATGTTTCAATATTCTAGAAATGAGAGTCAGCAGAACCTAATAAACCGCTCAATAAACAAAATACTTTCAAGGAACAAACAGTATGTAACAAAATACCTTCTAGGAATAAACATACATAAACATAATTTTATCTATCCGACAGAAAGTTAAAATAAATCGTCAAATTTCCGAGAAAACGATAATAATTAATACATGGCCAGTTTGACTTTCTAGTGTTAAATCGAAAAAGTGAAATTTTTTTTAAGCTTAAAAATAAAATAATTTTAGAAATAAACCTAGATTTTATCACTACTTCCCTTTTGTTTTAATAATATTCTATAGTTTTTATTAACTTTAATTTCATCTTAACTAAATTTAGTTTCTCAAAGCATTTTCTGAATAACATATTCGTTATCGAAATTACGTAATGCACATCCTCCAGAGAATAAACATCTTTAGCTCAATTTTCCCCGCCAAACGACCTTATTTTAAAATTGACTAAAATAAGGTGCACTCTCACATAAAATCTCTAAAAGATCCTGCTGCAATTTTCTCTGCATAATGCTCCTCACTCTTATGAATGCAGTTTGGTTGTAAACTTTTATAATGCCTACTTTTCAATATCAGAGACCATCGAGAGAGACTCGGTTATGATTTGAGAACCTCTCAACGATAGCGTTACTGATATCAGCGGGAATATTAAATAAACACTAGCATCCTTGAAGTGCTTAAAGTGTTGAGGGAGATCTAGACGGTTGTGGAAAATAAGTTATTGTCGATTTGTTATTCCTTAAATTGGTACTTAAATATTTGAAACTGTTTGTAGATTAAAATTGATTGAAAAATTCTCAGCACATAAGGAGTATAAAAGTCAGAAGATAGTACAGAATGTTTATTTTTAGTAAAGCAATTTTCTTGTGGAACTTTTTTACTAAGTCAAAAGATAGTACATAATGTTTATTTTTATTAAACCGACTTTCTTGTGGAAATTTATGCATCTGGAGGATGCTAACATCAAAATAGAAAATGAGACAGGGATGCATTTTGTCACCGCTGCTATTTAATGTTTATAGTGAAAGTATCTGCCAGGAAACCCTTTTGAAAGCAAACGAAGTAATTGTAATCAATGAAGAGGTTGTAAATAATGTTCAATACGCAGACGACACTGTAATAGTGGCAAGAACAGTAGAAGAATTACAACGATTACTTAGAAATATAAATATTGCCTGCAACAATTATGGCAAGTATCAATATCAAAAAAACCAAGTATATGGTCTTTAGTAAGAATATGACACAACCAGCACATATTAGTATAAACAAAATTCAAATTGAAAAAGTATCAAGTTACAAATACTTGGGGTCTTCAATAAAAGAAACTGGAGACCAAAACAATGAAATAAAAAATAGAAATTGCCAGGGCACCTTCATAAAAATGAGGAAATTCTTCTGCAACAGAGATATAAGCATCCCTCTACGATTAGAAATGCTAAGGGGCTACGTATTTAATACGCCATTATATGGTGTAAAGGCCTGGACTCTCAAACAGAACAACATAAGAAATATTGAAAGTTTCGAGATGTGGTCCTACCGTCGAATGCTGAAGATAAGTTGGGTTGAAAGAGTCACAAACTTTGAAGTAATGCGAAGAATAGGAAAAGACCCAGAAATTTTGTCAACAATCAAACGAAGAAAACTCGAATATTTGGGTCACCTGATGAGAGGACATAAATACGCATTAATTGAAAATATATTGCAAGGAAAACGGAATCCAGGCCGTAGAAGAATGTCATGGTTGCATAACTTGAGAGAGTGGTTTGGCTGTACCACCAATGAACTCTTTAGGTCAGCTGTAAACAAGGTCAGTATAGCCTTGATGATTTACAATCTCCGATAGAATCTGGAGGATAAAGGGGTAAAATACAAAAACATGAAGTTTGCTTTCTTCTACTCAAATCCGACTCTTACCTTCACGCTGGTGTCCCCTGTAAGCTGAGCAACCCAACTGGCGATTCGGTATTCAACCCGTGTGTAAAGTTGGGTCAAGAACTGATGAAAGCGAGTAAAATGGCCCTCCAAAAAGGGGGTTTACCGTTGGGTTAACTACTCAACCCTGTAAAAAACCTTTTGTTATGAGAGCTACAAAGAAAGAAACCGGACTGTCTAACCTACGACGAACTCACAAATAAAATAAGGATATTGATTTAAAAATTTGCACGTGGACGTAAGAAGCCTTTATCAGCCTGGAGCTACGGCTCTGCTCATACAAGAAATAAATACAGCCAAAGCAGATATCATTGCTTTACAGGAAATGAGGTAGACTAGTTCAGGCATCCTAAAAAAAATAACTGCAATATTTACTACAGTGGACATCCTAACCGACACGAATTTGGTACCGGATTTATTGTAAACTGTCAGACCAAACATAGTATTATTTATTTCAAAGCTATTGATCATAGGGTATATCGAATAAGACTTAAAGGGAAGTTTGCTAATATTAGCATTATTAGCATCCATGCTCCAACGAAAGAAAAAGAGGATGATGAAAAAGACATGTTCTATGAGGCACTAGACCGAGAGTACAATGATGGCCCAAAATAATATCAAAATAATAGCAGGAGACTTTAATGCCAAAGTAGGAAGAGAGAATATATCTTCGGCCACAATTGGAAAAGACAGCTTACACAAAGACTCAGAATCATAAACATAACGGTCTCAGAATCATAAACTTTGCGATGTCTAAGAACATGGTAATAGCTGGGACACGATTTCCCCATAAAGATTTACATAACAAAACTTGGAAATCTCCTGATAATGAAACGATTATCTAAGTAGATCATATAATCATCGATGCAAGATACTGCTCTAACTTATTAGATGTTAGGTCTTTTAGATAAGAAAACATGGATAGTGACTAATATTTAATTAAAGCACGGTTTAAAGAGAAAATATATAATTTAAAACAGGTGATCGGGAGAAGAAGAGAAAAAATCGACATTAATAAACTAAAAGATCTCGACATTGCAAGTGTATACAGACAGCAAATAGAAGATCAAATAAGAACAGAAAACTTAGAAGAAGAAAAAGACATTTACCAACTATGGAAAATATACGAGATATTGTGTTGCAGTGATGTGTGTATGTTCTGTGATGCAGAAATCTGTTGAAATATTGGGCAAAACCAAGTCAAAAAAAAGAAATCATTGGTTTGATCATGAGTGTGAAATGGCCACAAATAGAAAGAACGCAGCATGTTAAAAACCATCGACGCAGATTGTACACGGAAAAAAGTAGAAGAGTATAGACGTCTTTGAAGAAAGGAAGAACATATCCATCGACGTAAGAAAGGGAAATACGATACACTCTTAATGAGATACAAAGTTTATTGGATAAAAATGAAACGAGGAAATACTACTAATCCTAAAATAAGAGCCGTCGAGACTATAAACCAAGATTAAAAATTTGTAAAAGCACTAACCATGAAATTTTACATGATAAAACTCAGTTTTTATTAGATGGGCACAACATTTTAGCGAACATCTAAATATAAACAATATTAAAGGAGGTTACAACATAGACAATTAACAAAATCTACAACGTCAACTACACAGTGAAGACCCAACAAAAGAAGAAGTGTCAAATGCCATCCTAAAACTCAAAGACAGTAAAGCTCTAGTAATTGATGAAATCTGTTCGGAAATGTATAAAAAGGGTGGTGATCAACTTTTTGTAGCAATCCATAAACTAATAGTACTTATATGCCAACATGAATTGGTACCAGAAGAGTGGCTAAAGAATAATATGTTCGTTGCATAAAAAGGGTGATCAACTGGAGTGTAAGAATTATAGAGGCATAACTCTGTTAGCATCTGCGTATAAAATCTTCGGCAATGTATTATTTGACAGACTTAAACATTTTACAAAGGATATTCTTGGTCAATATCAATGCGGATTTACTGCTAAAAAGTCAACTACACATTAAATTAAAGCACATAGGCAGATTCCAAAAAAGTCACTAGAATATAACATAGACACACACCATCTCTTGGTCGACTTCAAAGCAGCCTATGTGTAAAGAACTGCATTATATAATGCAATGATATTCTCAATTTTTTTGCGTCGCTGGAATTTATAATATAAACATTTTTAGTTTATTTACATACAATAATATACATAAAATAAACAGGAATATTTTCTGTTTATGCTTTGTTTATACCAAGTTGATGGAATGATGTCACTCTACAATCATGGATCACGATAGGAGTCAGGTCATTGTTTAGTCCGGATTTTTCTTTTTTAAATTCGTAATGATTTTTCGTTATTCGTTTTTGTCATGAAAATATAGTGTAAGGTGGTAGTAGCACATAAGGAAAAGAGTTTAGATTCGGAAGAGATAGCTTTCGGCGTGTAGTCTTGAAAAGCCGGCAATTTTTTTTAAGTTGAGAGGTGAATTTGGGCTTAAAATGCTATTTAGCAGTTTTTGTTGAGTAAATCACCAATTTTTTGTGCTATGCCCTATGTGGGAGATATGTAAGACGGCGTTTCCAACCATATGAGAGGTACACATGGTTTTAAGAAGACGAGTTTTGAAGATTGCAATTTGTTATCATCCAATATAATCCGAAGCCCGAATGAGTGTTCTACCTCCCAGAACTTATCTATTTTGTGTTCCATGGTCACCCCAGACCAATTGCAGTTTGTGTGGGACACAGTTGTGTGTTGTTTGCAGTATTTTTGAATCAACTCCAATCCTAAAAATTTCTTAAAGGAAATACACCAGCCAGTAATACTACGTGCTTTTTATAACAATTATTCAAAGTAAAAATCTACAATTTTTCATTAATAAAAAAAAATTGTTTTTATGACAAACTAAAAAATCATAAATAGAATTATAAGTTTTATGGATTAGCTAATTGTCATATTAGTCTTCTTTTATATAAAGTAAACTTTTATAATTAAAATTAATATTTCAAAAAGGTTTAATATTTCATTTCGACATATGACAGTCAGTATTAACCTTTTCTGACATTTGGTACATAACCATAATTTTGAATTGTTTTATTTAAAGGTTAACCTCAATGTAAGCTTCGTTGAAATAGGCAAAAAAGAAATAAATTAGACTTACTCACAATCAGTTTAATTTTACTACCCAAGACGACCGGTTTCGCTTTCTAAAATTTGCAAAGCATCATCAGGTCAGTGGTACAAAGTAAATTAAATGCTAAAATTATAAAAAGCCCATATTAGGGTGCTGTCTTATAAGGATATAGATCGAAAAAGTTATAGATCAAAAAAAGGTTTTAGTAATTATGCCAATATTATATGTCTGTGTTAATTTATATGCATATATTGCTCTAGCAGACAGAGTAACAACTCACAAATTGGTAAGAGAAAAAATCAGTTGAATTGTAATAAATTAGAAATAAACAAAATCCTACTTACAATCCGGTACAAGAGTTTTTATATAGTGATTGGTGATTCATAGTTCAAACTTTCCCGTATTACTGATAATGAGTGATCTTCGGTCAATGTTGTAACTGTCTAACAACTTAGGAGGAAGTTTCTTGAGGGGAGGGATGTTAACAGATGATATATAAGTAAGGTGTATGTTATTGTTTGTTGAAAGAAAATGTGATGTTTTATATTATTTAAATTTTTAAACTTATTTATATTTATTGAAGAGGTATATTTTGAAATGTGTGTTAAATTATTGAAAATTTTTATAAAGAAAGAGGACAGTTATGTGACAATGAATGAAAGTACTTTTACTATTTTGTGGGTGTGCAATTTCTTTGACTTGTAATTATCAACTTTTGATTAAAAGCATCTAATTTCTGCTAGGCAGAGAATTGTGATGTCAAATGTCAAAATAATAGATTAAAACACAATTAGGGACAAACAGAACACAATTAACAGGACGAAACAAACATAAAACTTTAAAAAAGGGGCCTTATAGGCACTACATTATTTGCTAGGAGAGGAATTGGGTTTTTTTGTTGTCTACTAGTTTTTTAAGAGGTAAATTTGACAAGATAATGTAGGTTAAAGTGTGACAGTTCTTCTTCTATTTCTAAAGTAAACTAGTTTTTGAAGCTAACAGACCTTAGTAGTTAAACTATTAAAAGAAATTGAAAATGTAAGTTAATGTGTATAATATTGGCATACTTTTAACAATCACTTGCTGAATTAAATTTAAATTTAAAATTTTAAGGGTGACAGTTAAATTAATTGAAATAATTTTTATATAACAAAATTTGAAAATTGTATTACACATTTGGATTATTATCTGTTACCAAATGCTCATCTTTAATTTATTTTGTAATTCTATCTTAATTGTTTCTTAAAAAAAATTGAGTTGTGGAAATATTTCCTTTAAAAAAATTTTAACCCTTTAATATTTTTTAGGAAAGAAAAGCCTTTCTTACTATCCAGCAAGAGGATTCTTTTAAACGACGTCAATTTCAAATAGTTTAGGGTCCTTCTTGTGTGTGTTGCCCAGGAAACCTCTGTAAGTATTTTTTATTTCTTTCTTTATAGTTACCCCATCCAGTCCCTCCCTTATTCACTTACTTACGAGCCAGCTCTCCAACCAAAACTCCCTCCTATAAGTTATACCCAATGTGGTGGACAAATTATATTGTTAAATGTTAATTGTAATACGACTTAATTAGTCCTATGCTTACAAACAGTGAATCTCTGCAACGTTATATAAATTAAAGGTATTTAATCTTTTAAACTCACAATTATTATAGTTTTTAAATATTCTAGCATTAATTGACTGTTTGAACAAAGACTGAATTTGAGTTACATAACACAGGAACTAAGCGCATACCGCCCCTTTCGCATTCCTGTATAGTATGCAGTTTATATTCAGCCGCTGTAATCGGAAAATTCACCGAATGACTATGATAGAATTTCAGACCAGATTGTGTTGTTCTTATTGCCCCAATTCTATGTTGCCGCTCCGTTTTAAAATTTGTAAAGCGCTACTTCCAAAGGCTCTCTGCAAAGGAAATCGGGACGTGTCACAGAATGTTAATTGAAAACCTTTTTATTCGGGTGTTTGTCCGGGATTGTAGAGGGTGGATGATTTAAAAATTTTATTGGCGGTTTTGTTACAAGTAATTAGAACAGCAATAAAAGGATTCCATATTTCCATATTTTATAAAAATTTAATGAAAAAAATTGTATTTTTAAACAGAATAAAAGACAAAAAGAGAAATCAAACGATTTCTACTTAGCGAAACCGAATTCAAATTTTTACCACTGTGTTTCCTAAAACTTGCGAAACAAACAGCTGGATAAATTACTCGGCAGGGGAATCTAAAATTGCATTCCACATGCCGTTCATCCTGGTCAAAATTCGTAGTGAATTCAGTTTCTGGTACGCCAAACGAAGTAAGTAATAAAACATAATGACGGTATTAGATTTTTGTTTTGATACAGGGCAGCGACAGCCGCTTATACTTATTTCGACCTCTTTTGGTCTCCTCAGAACGGTATAGCCAATGCTCTGAACCAAAACCAAAATCTCCCCTGTCCTAGACAATAGTTATCAAAATAACTATATACGGACGTAACTACGCCATCTAAAAACAAAAAGAGAAATCAAACAATTTCTACCTAGCGAAACCGAATTCAAATTTTTTCCACTGTGTTTCCTAAAACTTGCGAAACAAACAGCTGGATAAATTACTCGGCAGGGGAATCTAAAATTGCATTCCACATGCCGGTCATCCTGGTCAAAATTCGTAGTGAATTCAGTTTCTGGTACTCCAAACGAAGTAAGTAATAAAACATAATGACGGCATTAGATTTGTGTTTTGATACAGAGCAGCGACAGCTGCTTATACGTATTTCGACCTCTTTAGGTCTCCTCAGTATATAGTTATTTTGATAACTATTGTCTAGGACGGTAGAGATTTTGGTTTTGGTTGAGAGCATTGGCTACACCGTTCTGAGGAGACCTAAAGAGGTCGAAATACGTATAAGCGGCTGTCGCTGCTCTGTATCAAAACAAAAATCTAATACCGTCATTATGTAGAATAAAAGACATTTTTAAATTTGAAAAGACTAATAAGCAAAGAAACTAAAAACATCTCAATAATAGAAAACCCATAAGATCTAGAAGAACAAGTGTTAGAGTTTCAAAATATTATACAAGAAGCTCTAAGAAACAACACCAGTCAAAAACACAGTGGAGGCTCGTGGTAATTTAAAAAAGGTGTTCAATTAAGGAATGTAATTATAGAAACGATGAATAAGCGCCGCAGGCAATAGGGGTTGTCCTTTTTTGTCTAAATTTAATATTATTTATTACTGCTGTGCCTATAAAAACCAAACATAAAAGAAATATGAGATAAGTTTTATTGGCGTATTTAATACATTAAATTAATGCCACTTTACATTTACTTTAGAAACAAAATTTAAACTTTAAAAATAATATAAAAATGTCTGGGTGGTTTTGTGTTCAATTATTGAGTTTATTAATTTTATTTATACAAAAAATCCATCCTTTGATTTTTGCCCCCTGTGAAAACATCGATAACATGAGCATTAAAGTCTGCAATTGTGGAAATCAACTAATTTTCTATGCTTAACGTTGCAAGTGAATTTGGTCTGTTCTGCTGCATTGTATTTCCCAGTAAAGATTTAATCCTTTTTAATGCGGAAAACAACGTTCACTTTCGACAGTGGCCATTGGAATTGTACAGATTTATTTTGTCAACATGACTGTTTCACTAAAACATTAGGTCAGTTTTCTATCGATATGAAATTGTAAGATTGCCAACGTACTTTCCGCATGATGAAAATCTTTTCTTCCATAAATAATATACAATTCACTTTTATGCTTTTCTTTCTGAAAGAAGTTATAGGTTGGCGCAATGGTATCAAAATTATCGGTAGGAAAGTTTTTTATATTCGTTGAATTTTTCAGAAAAAAAAATTTTGAAGCCAAAAGATGTTCTTAACACTAGGATGAATAACATGAGTCTAAGAGATTCGGGCGTACATTTACATCTTCATAAAATGTGATTAACTCCATACCAATCATTGCCGATTTAGGAATTCGTTTTTGACATGTATGACTGTTTGTTGGTATATAAAAATTTAAATAGTATGCACAAAAAAAAACTAAGTTTCCATTTATACCCCATAATGCATACCATGAGTCCGGGAGACTCTTATCGAATTAGTGGTCAAAGGTTTGTCGAGAATCACCGCGATCCTTCGGTACTATTCCATTACGCATATTTATCTATTGCCTAAACTGTAAAGATAAGAAAAAAAAAATTTAGTCACGTTTTGAAGCGTCAAGGTATTAGTACGTTGTCTGCTTTCATTTGTGTAATTCGCATCATTATTTAAGTAAGTGCAATAATTTTGGATCAGTTTATTACTTAGTCAATAGTTTCTTCCACAACTTTATTTTTATAAAAAAGTAAAATTTATTTTTATAAGTGAGGTATAGAAAATTGATAATAAATATTGATAAATATTTTTTGGGTTCACTTCTTAGCAAAATTATTTTATATAACGAGTGCTGTTTTGCGATAGACTTCTGTGTTTTTGTTTTGACAGATTATCAAAACAGAAGAAGTATACAAAAATTGTATTTTCAAATGCAAAAAGTTAGCTTTCAAGTAAAATACTCTATATTTTCAGGCCAGCATTATGGTATCCTCGAGAAGAAAAAGATCCGTCCACCCCAACCCCCAAATAGTTATGAGGAAATCTTACGTACGTGGTATGACGAGGATGACAACGATTCCATAACCAGTGTAAGTGAAGTATCGGAGGCTGATCAAGAATACGAGCAGCCTGCAGTATACAAAGATAGTTCAGACGAGTATTCCGAAAATTCTTCGAGTAGTGATGATATGAACTTGAATCAAAATAATTTAACAATTGAAAAAGCAGGTACATTATTTATTAGCAGAAACAATTTTGAATGGAAATTCACGCAACCTTTGCAAGGAAGAACAAAAATTTACAATCTATATCGTTTCACGGCGGAACCGAAAGTAAGAAACGAAATGTTGTCTCCGAAAAATGCTTGGGATAAATTTGTAACTGCTGAAATGGTTGAAGAAATAATAATATGTACCAATAGAGAAGCCAACCGAATATTGGGGGCCAAGGGAAAGGAATGGCCAAAAATTGAAAAAGACGCATTTTTTGGCCTGCTGCTACTGGCTGGTGTCGAGAAGAACTGGGATACGCCTGTCAGAGAGATTTATCTTAGATAAATCAATAAATCCACTGTATAAAGCTACAATGACAGTAAATCGGTTTAAAAATATAAGACGATTCATACGATTTGACGATCGACGAACACGTTCAACTAGGTTGGAAACTGACAAATTTACTTATGTCTGGTATGTATGGGAGTTGTTTGTGAAACAGTGCCGAACAGTTATGGTACCAGAAATGAATGTAACCATTGACGAACAGTTACTTGCATTTAGAGGTCGTTGTAATTTTATTCAATACATGCCATCGAAACCTGCAAAATACAGCAATAATTTTTTTTTGCCTTTGTGAAAGTAAAATAGGATATGCAGTTGATGGGCAGATATGCTTAGGTCGTCAACATGGTGAAAATATTCAACAAAATGTAGGGGAAAATGTTGTAAGGTTCTTGACCGCTTCCATAAAAAATTCTGGTCGCAAATTGACAATTGACAACTTTTTTACTAGCATCCCTTTAGCACAGCATTTACTGTCTATAGGTATAACTTGTGTTGGGACATTACGAAAAAATAAGAAAGAGATTTCAAGCTTCAAAAGAAAGATGTGTTTTTTCCTCTATTTTTGGATTCAATGATAATTTGACTTTGGTAAGTAACATGCCAAAGAAAAATAAAGCTGTCATTCTTCTCAGTTCAACGCACCGTGATCAATCTGTAGATATTAAGATTTAAGCAAAGAAGCCCGAAATTATAAAATTTTACAACCAAACAAAAAGTGGGGTTGATAAAATGGACCAGATAATCGGTAACTACACGGTAAAGCGTGAAACTAGACATTGGCCTTTTGCAGTTTGGTACAACATAATGGATGCAGCAGCTCTTAATGAGTTTCTCCTTTATACAAATCAAAATAATAATTTTGCTGCAGGAAAAACAAATAAAAGACGATACTTTCTCAAAGATTTAGTAAATGAGTTAGTTTTACCATTTATAAAAAGAAGGGCTAGAAACCCCAAACTTACAAACACAATCCGAAGACATATGAGCAATTTTATCGAGTTTCCTCAAGAAAATTTAGGGATAGATTTGACTTATAGAAAGAAAATGAGATATTCCGAGTGCCCTCCATACATTGCAAGAATGAGCACACAAATTTGTCAGAAGTGTAAGTGTCCAATTTGCAAAGAACACAGTGTATTAATATGGAAGAATTGTATTGAGTAGTTCCTTACCAGGTATTTATTATTTGTTTATGCTTATATTGTTATAAATAAAGAAATATTAAATAAATATTAGACAACAATTAAAGAAAATATCTATTTTAGTACTTTATTTACTAAGCGAATCTACGAGACTCATGTTATGCCATAACGTAGAAATATTTCCTTATGTATCCTAGGGTTAATGTTCTAAAATGAAACCTATCTTTGGCCAGATTAATCAGGATACACACACTTCTATTGTTTGTGCATAATATGCAATTCACATACTACTTTCTTTTGTGCAGAATATGATACTGACTGATGGCGCTTCTTCGCTGGTGAAGGTGGACGATCTAAGTTACAAATATTTCAAATGGCTTTGTCAAAAGTGTTTAAAAATCAGTTCATTTTAACGGCATCCAAAGACCGAGATTGAAATTTTTTAAAAGGGATTTTACAGTGGTGCATTATTTGAGCGAAAAATGTAAGCCAATAAAAATGAATCAGGTTGCGGATGGATAGAAATATTAGCAGTTTCATCACACTGTTTTTAATCTCTTCCTGAAAAACAGTTACAATTGCATTTAATATGTCATTTTGAACTGATTTTGACGTACCTTTGAAAACATAATTTCTCTGCAAATGTTACTTCATAGCCAGATCGGTATATCATACACTGTCAATAAGGCCCCTTTATATTCCTGGTTTAAACTTGCTGATGAATCGTCATGGCCCAGCAAAGCTAAACTCATGGACAAAAATATTGAATATTTTGGAATTTTTTAATTCTTTTTTTGTAGTCACTATTATTTCAAAATAATTTTAGATTACTGATTTTACTCATATAGTAGGCTGATGTACTCAATTGGTTTGAAATATTTTGACATTTATTCAGCGTTTCGTGTCATTCGTACATTTTATCATAAAAAACCTTCTTGACGTAAAGGAAAAACCATAGTTATTCAGTTATTTTTAGTTTAATCTATTAACTTTAATTAAATATTGTTTTGATTCAAGTAAGTTTAAAACAAATATGCCAAAAATTCGACACTGCGATGAAATCCAAGCAGCACAGATTGTAATTTTGTACGAGGAAGCGTGTTTGCCTGCGTGAGTGCGATATTTTTTTGTAAACAAAAAAATATCACACGGCGTCTCAGAAGAAGTCATTCTACAGTTTCAAATATTTTAAAAAGGAACCATGAGACAGACAATTTTGTACGAAGGCCTGGTCGCGGACGCCCAAGGTTCACAACCGCAATTAATGACAATTTTTTGGTTCTTAATTCTACAAGAAATCGCTCATTGACATCGATGCACGTCAGAAATGAGCTAATAAATGTCAGACAAGTTAATGTGAGTTCAAAAACAGTTAGACGAAGATTAAAAGAAGTAAACTTAAAGCCAAGACGCCCTGCAAAAGTTCCATGTCTTCTCCAAAATCATAAAGCTCGTCGTTTAGAATTTGCAAGAAGACATAATTCATCGGAATATCGACAACTGCAAAAATGTTCGTTTCACTGATGAGACCAGAATCCTATTATATAAGCCAGATGGTTGAAACCACGTCTACAGAAGAGTTGGAGAACGATTCGCCACCTGCAATCTTGCCCAGACCGTTAGTTTTGGAGGTAGTGGCATAATGTTTTGGGAAGGTATTAGTTGGGCGGGACGCACCGCACTTGTGGAAGTGATTGAACGGATGACTGGCGATGCTTACGTTCAAAAGATCCTGCAAGATCATGTTTTGCCATATGTTGGTTACATTAGATTTGACAGATACATGTTAATGCACTATAATGCTCGACCACATGCCGCTGCCATGGTAAGTAATTATCTTGATAAGGTCCAAATCCGAAGATTGGATTGGCCACCATTTAGTCCGGATTTAAATCCAATAGAGCACATGTGGGATAAGCTAAAACGCCGCATACGACAAACAATCTCGTTCCAAATACGATATAGCAGCTTCGACTTGCTGCACAGAATGAATGGAATGCAATTTAAGAAGGAAATATCCAAAAATTTACTTGCAAGCATGCTAAGAAAGATGCAAGCAGTAATAAGAGCTAGAGGGGGGAATACTCGTTACTGAACATGCACTTGTTTCAATTAAAAAGACTTGTTTAAGCAATTTAAGTTAGCATTTAAGTTTAGAGTAAAAAAACATTATTTACCTAGCATTAAGCAATTTTTTTTTTCGCAATTTTCTCCGCATAAAAACCTAAAGTTGTTCATTAAACATTGTTAAAATAAACTCTTTTTCATAACAACGACTTGATTGACCAGAATTAATTTTCAAAAAAGAAAAATTAGATAATTCCAAAATATTCGATATTTTTGACCATGAGTGTATTTCGAATACGCTACAAAATTTTACACAATCGATAAGACGGGACAAAATGTATATGTTGCCAATATATGCCAATAATGCATCAATATTGCCAATATCAGATATTTGCAATTTATTTTTTAAATGAATTTGGATTGAGCCGTGTTTTTTAATTTTTGTTGGTAAGTGAGATAAATGCGAACGCCTGTTTTTTGTCCACTGTGAAGAAATAGTTGCATTCTTTGAAAATACTAAACATGGAGAACAAAACAAAGAATGTAGTTTATCACATCCGCATAACCACGAAGTTTTTCTATATTGTTCAACAATAAAACGACGTTTAAACTTTTTTTTTATGTCACATTCTTATACCAAGTTAACCTCGGGCCGAGGTGGTCCATTTTTTTTACAAGAAGTCCAAGTCCAAGTCCAAGAACTCCACTGAATAAGGCTCTATCTTAAAACTACTAATATTGTATTTAAGATTTAACTACATCGCATAACAGAAAATACCAAACTGTGAATCGAAACGCTCCGTCCATTTGTGCAATAAACAAATCCTCACTATGTTAAATAGGCGAATCGCTAGTCTCACGGATTTTAAGATTCTCTTTTTCACTTAAAGTTTACTGTCTAATGTCGGTTCAATTTGACATCCGCACTTGCACGTGTATCCAGCGGCGTAGTGCAAATAAATTTAATATGAATAATAAATAAAGTTATATTTTAACGATACTATGATATTTATGAAATCTTAAAAAAACATTTTATTGATACTATAATATTATGAGATTTAAAAAAAAAGTCTATTTTAATGAAATTTTATTTTGCCTGCACAAGTAAACCAATGGGTAAACCGCCCCTGTAATAATACAAATGATCTATATGGAGAGGTATAGAAAAATAAACCCAGGATCACGAGAAAATAAGGAAATAGATCAGAGCCAGAAAAAGATCCAGAAGAACAAGAGTCGAGGGATATAAAAATAGGGCAAACCGACTAAACCGTCAAGTCAAACAGGTACTGATAAAATACAGAAGCCAAAAATAGGACCAACGCGTAAAAAAACAAAAGAACAAAGTCAAAACATGAAAAAAATATGGAGGCTCAAAAAAGTATTAAAATTGATCAAAAAAACCCATCCAAACACTTGAAAAAAAAAATGGCATTGAGTCGACACCCTACATGACTTTTATTTGCATTTTATTAATCGCAAAATCATGACGCAAAACCTCCAACATGAACTGCATGTGAACTGCAACAAATTGAACACAAACACCAATGATATTGACGAGTACTGGAATCGACTAAAAGATTGTCTACTGGAACTCTGTAAAGAAATACTAAAGACTTTCTCAAGGAGAAAAGAGGAATGGATGAATGACGAGATACTCAATATGATGGAACAACGGAGACAATTTAAAAACAAGGATAACAATAAATACAGAGAGATAAACCAAGAGATTAGAAAGACGATAAAGCAGGCAAAAGAAAAATACTTTGAAGAGCAATGCAAAGAGATCGAATACCTTCAAAATAAATATGATTTGTTTAACCTACACAAGAAAGTCAAAGAACTGGCAGGACTAAGAAAACAAAATCCCACTTGTGCAATTCTGGATAGACACGGTACTGCTATAACACATACGGACGAGAAAATACAAAGATGGGCAGAATATATCGATGAATTGTTCGATGATGAAAGAGGAGATCTGGAGCACATAGAACTTACGTCAGAAGAAATAGGTCCATATATTATAAAAGAAGAAATATTGCACGTATTAAAAACAATGAAGAGCGGGAAAAGCCCTGGACCTGATATGCTTCCTATAGAAATCCTAAAAATTCTAGATGAGAAGCACATTGATGTTTTAGTGACACTCTTGAACCAAATTTATAGTTCAGGCGTATTACACAAAGAGTGTTTAACATCTATTTTTATTTTTCTCCCTAAAAAGAAAAACGCAAGAGAATGCAGCGATTACCGCACCATTAGCTTAATGTCTTATACGCTAAAGTTACTACTAAAAGTCAACCATAACCGAATATATCACAAACTGGACATAGATATTAATAATACACAATTTGGTTTTCGCAAAGGCCTAGGAACACGTGAAGCTCTTTTTTCACTTAATATACTAATACAAAGATGCCTGGACGCCAATCAAGATATATACGCATGTTTTATTGACTATAATAAAGCATTCGATAAAGTACGACATAAACATTTAATGAATTTCCTGAAATCAAAGAAGATTGACTACAACGACCTCAGGATCATATCAAATTTATACTATAAACAGCGAACAAAAGTACGTGTTAACGAACAGCTGTCAGAAGAAATTGAAATTAGATGTGGAGTAAGACAGGGATGCGTATTGTCGCCAATTCTTTTCAATGCCTACTCCGAAGAGGTCCTGAAAAAAGCTCTTGAGGGTAAAACAGCTGGAATAAAGGTAAATGGAGTTCCTATTAACAACATTAGATATGCGGACGACACTGTGATCTTAGCCGAAAACATTGAAGATCTTCAGAGACTGGTGACCAGAATAGCAGAGTATGGAAAAGAGTATGGTCTAACAATAAATGTCAAGAAGACGAAATTTATGAGAATATCGAAAACTCAAAGAAATAACGAGAATCTTGGACGAGGACAAATATGCATACCTGGGAACAATGATTAACTCCACAAATGATTACAATCAGGAGATAAAAATAAGAATAGAAAAGGCTAGAGCAAATTTCAACAAAATGAGAAGAGTTCTATGTACCAGGGATTTAAAACTGAAACTAAGAGTTAGGTTGGCGAGGTGCTATGTTTTTTCGACTTTATTTTATGGAATGGAATCTTGGACCTTGAATGCGACATCAATGAAAAAACTGGAATCATTTGAGCTGTGGGTGTACAGAAGAATTCTGAAAATATCATGGACAGAACACGTCACAAACAAAGAGGTTCTGGGAAGGATGAACAAAGAAATGGAAATTTTAAATTCAATAAAAACAAGAAAATTAGAATATCTCGGACATATTACACGTAGAGAGAAATACACCTTGCTCCAACTGATTATGCAGGAAAAGATCCAAGGAAAGAGAAGCATAGGGAGGCGTAGAATGTCATGGCTGCGCAACCTGAGAGAGTGGTACGGATGTACATCAAATGAACTTTTCAAAGCAGCCGTCTCAAAAGTCCGAATAGCTATGATGATTGCCGACCTCCGCCGCGGAGATGGCACTTGAATAAGAAGAATCGCAAAATTTGGACATCTTGGGTTTTTATTAGGGAGGTTTATTATTAAGAATTATATGCTATCGACCTTTGAAAACAGGATGAGAAACTCCTTGATTGGAATTATAACTTTGAGATTTTAAATGCGTTTAGAAAGAGTGGGTATATATGTTTTATCCATTAACACTATGTCGCTTACTGCATTTTATACTACGCAAAAATTGCGTCTTCTGTTTTTGAATGACGGGTTTCTGTATCAAAATTTTTTTGTTATTTCTTGTTTGTATTGCTATTTTCTAACCAAATCCCAAGTTTTAATTACGTTACCCTTACGCAAATGTTCACGTTTTCAATGGTAATTATTTTCTGTTACAATTTTTTTATGGATTTTATTAAACTTGGCACTGGTTTTTTGAGATTAATAGTTAATGCTAGTCGTAAATCATTAGAAACAAAATAATCCCCTAAAAAGTGAACATAACAGGAAGAAGAGGGAGCTCCTAGACTCTATACAAATCAAAAATAATAATAATGCAATAAATGATAAAAGAGATGTCAAAAATTTAAACAATATATATTTTAATTTAATTTAAAAACACACCAAAAGATAATCTCAAAATGCCTATGATGTTAAAATAACTGATTGTTTAAATGATAAACCAACATCAATAAACAACATATTAAATTTTAAAATACATTTTACATGTAGTGACTTAGTGGGTCTGTCCTATGCTTTTATTATTATTTTAATTGTAACGTTTAATGTATACTTGTTAGCAACGAACTTTTACATGCTTAGTAAGTCAAAAGCTT
The DNA here is from genome assembly GCF_040954645.1 of Diabrotica undecimpunctata. Classification (NCBI taxonomy): domain Eukaryota; kingdom Metazoa; phylum Arthropoda; class Insecta; order Coleoptera; family Chrysomelidae; genus Diabrotica; species Diabrotica undecimpunctata. The sequence continues at coordinate 52,368,627 of NC_092803.1, forward strand.
CGCTTTTAAACCTTATAATGTCTTTAAAAAAATGTTTTTTAGTCAATATTATTTCTTGAAAAAGGCGTGGATTTCCTGCCGAAACGTAGAAAAAAGTAAATAAAAATGTCTTAGTATCATGACAATCTTTTTTATGAACCTAAGCCCAAGAAAATCTACTAATATATATACATATATATATATATATATATATATATATATATATATATATATATATATATATATATATATATTTATATATATATATATATTTATATATATATATATATATATATATATATATATTTATATATATATATATATATATATATATATATATATATATATATATATATTGAGATGATTGAATTTATAAGTTATATACTAGATAATATTAGATATAACAAGTATTTGGTTATTTTAAGAAGTTATATACTAGAGAATTTAATAAAAATTATTTTTGTGAGGGCATTTTTAAGAAATTAACATATAATAATTGTAAAAAGTTGTATTTTAATAATTATAATATTGTAGATATATTTAAGTGAGCCATGTGACTAGGCAACCAACTATACAGTAAGTGACAGATAGTAATTAATAATTAGGAATATAAAGTGGGGTTATAATAATGTTAGTTAAAAATGTTTAATTTATATATAGTTACTGATTTAAGTGTATATTCTGATCTGAAAAGCCTAAATGTCAACAAAATTATCAATAGAAAAGTAAGGAATTCTCTAGATCACCGGAGATGGCCTTGTTTGCGAAATGGTTTGTTCCAGAAAATTCAGACATGTATTTAATAGAACAAATGGAACATGATTTCTTGCTAGATGATTCTGGAACATGAAAAAAGATATAAATACACGGTGATTTGGATTCAAGATGTAAATTCAGTTAGTCAATCAGTTATGAGTTACAGTTACTATGATGGCCAGTTTTAGTATGAAAATTAGTTAGAGGCAGTCAATCAGTTACAATTGTTCAATATAGTGAGTTAAATCAAGATTAAGAAACAGTATAAAGAAAATATTATTGAAGATTAAAAATTATGTTATGTATAAATGATGATAATGGAAGAAGTATTAATTGAATATTAAAATTAAATAATATTTTTGGTGATTGGATATTGATATATTGAAAAGAAGAATAAAAATAAATGCTGTTTGCTGGTTTGCTTGGTGGTTTATAAATGCTGTGAAGAAAAATATCTTAAATTGGTGGAAGCTGATAATTGGAAAAAGTAATTTCACAAAAACAAGGATAACCGAAGCTGAGAAGAAGACATTTGAGTGGTGATTATAATCTATATAGTGGAAAACAGTTTATTTAGGCATTCAGTGACAGAAAAGTACAAAATTTTGTTAATATAATTTAGTTAGTGTCATAACAATTTCAATTTTGAAGATAGTTTGTTTAAATTTTACATTGTCTATAGAATTTAATTAGTTTCATAAGAATTTCAATTTAAAGATAGTTTATTTTAAATTTACATTGGCTAGGTTAGATATATATGTGTTTCATAATAGATATAATAAAGATAATTTAAAAAAGTACTTACAAACTAATTCTTTGAGAACCGCGATAAAAACCCTATATTATTAAAAAAAACACTCATTGCTCATCATTCACAAACAATACATCATAACAATATATATATATATATATATATATATATATATATATATATTTTCTTAAAATAATAACTTCTCTCCTGAGTGACAAATATTTGTATTATGCCTCCGACAGGAACAAGTTGGTTGGTTCCCGCCTCTAATTTCTCTTATATTATATAAATTCTAACCGGCATGTTTTACCTGACGATGTTGGTGAACATTAGAATGACAAATAACCAATACCACACCGCAGCCTAGCGACAGCCGCTATCAAAATTAGATACTGATGCAAATCCGGATTGAATTTGCATATTTATAGGTGTCGCTGGTAAGCCATCTTTTAAGTATCAGATGTAAAGACGTCATCGACAGAATTGCTTTTTGTACCTCGAGAATTGAGTGTATACTGTTACATTATGGATTAGAGGGTTGTTTTTCTCGTATCTAATCATTTCAATGTCAGGAACGCTTTCGACGTAAATAATATGAATTGACTCAGCGGAATTATGGGATATAAATGGAAACGGAAGTTTGATATAGATAGGTACAAAAATCAAGTTTAAATAAAAAACTTTTGAGTTTATGATATATTTTTATTTAACATTTATTACTGCTTGTTACTCTCAATAATATTTGAACATATAATGTAGACTAACAAACACTTGTGATAGTAGATCTAAGTATGCCAGGATGATCCCATATTTCTTTGAAAAATTTCACACTTTCACTAAAATATGCAAATGACCGCATTTAAAGTCAGCATCTTTGCCCTTTTCATTTTTTTGCCAATCAGTTTAAATTATAAAGTTTATTAAGAGATTATCTCTAAAATTGTACAATAAAGGATATAAAGAACATAACACCCAAAAAATTACTATCGCAAAAGGTTAAACTGGGTCAAGCTTGATGGACTGCATGACAGAAACTATTGCAGTAAAACTAGAGATGCCCCAGTTGAAGTTTATTTAACAGAAATCCCCCTGCTAATTAAACGTTATTTCAACACAACGTCAACAATAATTCACTTCCTTGTCCACAAGATATGCAACCAAAGTTTACAGAAAATCAAACCACACTAACAGATATTTTAACTACCACTCAAAACACAACTTTAACATAAAAAAAGAATCATCAAATCATTATAGGATAGAGCCTAAAACTCCTGATCTAATAAAATAGCTTGAGTAATATTCTCTTTTATAAACAAGGAATTCCAAAATATAAAAAAAAAAACAACAAAACATACGAAACTCAGTAATACTCTCAAGAAGAGACTCATCATCATCATCTTGGCTTTACAACCCTGTGTAAGTCCTAGCCTCCCCAAGATTTTTTTCCAGTCGTCCCTATCAATGGCCTTCCTCCGCCAAGCACGTATTTCTATATTTCTCATATATTGATCTATGTTATCTAGGAATCTTGTTCTGGGTCTTCCTATTCTTCTTTGACCAATAGGTCTATCAAGGAGCGTTTTTCTAGCTGGGATGGTTTGCTCCATCCGCATTACATGACCTACCCACCTCAGACGTCCTATCTTAATGTGTTTTACAATATCTGGTTCCTGGTATATTCTATAGAGTTCGAAGTTGTATCGTCTTCTCTAGACACCATTTTCATTTACCGCTCCATAGATTCGCCTTAGTATTTTTTTTTTGAAACATCCTAACATGTTTTCACTGGTACGGCAACCCAACAGAGTCCCTGGCCCTCCAGGATGGGGGTTAGGCTAGAGGCTAACAACGTCTTCCTGTAAAAATCATATGTTACGGAACCTCAAGAAGGGACTCAAGGATGACAAAAATACCATATGTAAAGAACTTATCAGAAAGATTACAAAAGATAGGACCAACAAATACACTTAGATCTATCCTGTCCAAAACCAAACCTTAATAACCCACAAGAGAAATCAAAGAACTGCATCTATAAAATACTCTGTGAATGCAATAATTTCTATGTGGGAGAATCGGCAAGATCACTAAGTATGAGAAGAAATAAGCATAAAACATACATCAACAACATCTTCTATGTCTTCTTCACTTGTAGATAGGTACTCTGTCTTCGCGAGGTTAATATCTAGGCCAGCCTTGGTATTTTCTTCTTATAGTTTCTTTATCATGTAACTGAGGTCTTCTTGGTCTAGTACAATCACTACTTGATCGTCTGCAAATCTTAATGTATATAGGTATTCGTTTCGTACCGGTACTCCCATACCTTCGCATTTTCTTTTCCATGTGGTCAAGTCTTTCTCCAAGTATATTTTGAATAGGGTTGAAGATATCAAACAACCCTGTATGAGCCCTTTTGTTGTGGTGAAGTCTTCTATAATTATTGTTCCCGTTTTATTGGACAGTTCATTTTCTTTATATAGAGCTTTTGTAGCTTCTATGAATTTCGTCTGTATTTCTAATTTGTATATTGCCTCTCATAGTTCTGACCTTGTTACAAAGTCCTACGCCTTTCTCAGGTCCACAAATGCCAAATCTATTTTTTGTTTTTTTCTTTTCCAACAGATGTTGTATAATAAACCAGTGCTTAGAACATAAAGGCAAATAACATTTAACTGCACAGTGGATACCAATTATTGCTCTGGCCAAAAAAGAGGAAGACCCTATTTAGTAAACGAAGTCCAACAAAACGATATCTATGACATTAAAGCGGTAACAACTAAAATAGGAAAACAATTTACAAGCAATATTAATAATAAGAAGGTAATATTGAGTAATATTAAAGTGCTGCAGTGTTGGAAAGGTTCCCCACCTTCTATATTTTACAAAACAAGCTCTGAATCGGACACGTTTAAAAAATTCTTAATTAATCGATCTAACAGACGAATATCTGAATGCAGCATAAGAGATCTAGTTCTTGACAATGCCTAAAATGAATCCTGGGTATAAATAAAAGGGGAAAATATGGGTTACTATCTATATGTCACAAAAATTTAATATAAAAAATACTACGACTTTTACGAATCACTCTTAGTTCCCACCAGTGCAAGCAATGACTGAGATGTTAATATAACCCATGAAGCAAAGGCTTAGGTTATAAATGAAAGACAATCTGTACTTGTATATTCATAACTAGACTTCGGCAAATATGCAAATAAAAATGTAGAAAATATGCGCCTAAATATGCACGTGTTTACCCGAAAATATGCAAATATTTTACAAAATATGCATACAAATAAATAAAAAAATCGTAAAATAGTAACAATTTTATTTAAAAAAAAGTGTACATAACTAAATATTTCCTACTATTTATTAAGATTTACATTTATTTTAAGTAACTACATCATTTTTAAGTATGAATAAACTTATTTAGAATTATGGTAACAATAAATGACCAAGTGGTGTTCAAAATTTTCTAACAAAAATTTGTGGCTTCTGTCTGAGTACATATATTTATATACGGAAAAACTTCATTCAACATCAACTGATGTAACGGGAGCATTTTTCAAACTAACCAAAACATTTGGTTCTAAATTAATGGTTTCCGAAATATTTCCAGCTAGAACACTGACTACTTCAGAAAGAATATGGTAACCTTTATTTTTTTCCATAGTAGCTTCAAATTTTTAAGCTTTTTTAAAATATCTTTTCCAATATTACCTCTAACGTTCCGACAATATGACGCAAATTCTTTTATTAATGCTGTACTTTCGAACAATGACAGTTTTGGTGATTCTAACTGAGTAATTGTTTTTTGAACAAAACTAAAATTTGATTTTATAAATGAAAGTTCTTGTTGAAGCAAGTTACTCTGAAAAGTTTGTTTAGAATCCAAAAGAGATTGGGAACTTTCATCTGTTAACGTATCAATTATGTTCTTTATTTTAACAAAATGATCTGCATAAAAATTAGCTGCTTCTAACCATGTTCCCCATCGCGTTAAAATAGGTTGTGGTGGAAGAGGAATGTTAGGTAGCATTTCTTTATAAAGTTGAATTCTTATAGGAGATTTAAGAAATACTTTTTTGACACTGGATATCATGGTATTTACAAGAGGAAACTTTTTTCGTATTTCCTCAGCAACTCTGTTTAATCCATGCGCTACACAAGTAACATGTATTAAATCTGGGAAAAATATTTTTAAATTTTGTCCTGCTTTCACCATATAAGGAGCAGCATCCGATAAAATAAGCAGTAATTTATTAGAAGGAATAGTTGTCGGAAGAAAAAAAGTTGCTAATGTTTCTTGTATAAAACGCTAAATTGTTAAAGCATTTGTTTTCTCAAGTTGCTGGCATGAAATAAAATGAGATTTTGGTAAGGTATCTTCTTTAAGAATACCAATCAATAAATGAGCAATATACTTTCCTGAGGAATCAGTGGTTTCGTCTACAGATATGTAAAAATAATTATCTGCAGTTTCTTTCTTAATATTAATTAACACCGACGAGTATAGCCCGTTCACATTATTTCTTCTTAGAGACCGATCACTTGGAACATTAAGTTTGCAATATTTTTTTAGAAACGAACTAAAATTTACATTTGCTAATTTTGAAAGCGGTATGTTTGCAGATACTAATGCGCGACACAAGTCTTCATTAAAAGTTTCTTGCTCATCTAATTTTTTTGAAGTAGATTGGAAACATTTAGCCATTGAAGTTTGATGTTTTCCTCCTATTTTTCCTTTTTTTGCAATGTGTGAAGCAGTTCTCACATGTTGGTCTATCTGAAATTTCTTCTCACATGCTATCTATAAATAAAAATAAAAACCTTTATTTTAACCCAACCTTTGAAATATAAAAATATACAAGGTGTTTTTGGTTAATCAAATAACTGGTTTGGAAAAAAAACACTCGCTAAGTGTTTTAAATGCAGTATTAATCCACAAATTAGTTTTTGTTACTAACCATTAGTACATCATATAACTTATTTTAAAATTCAACAGAAGTTTTTTTTTTGTTAATTCAATTACAATAAAAATAATTGTGTTTTAGAATAGCTGACTTCATAAAAAAAAGTAAAGATGAAAAATTTTTCTAAATACACACCATTGTATTGTACCATGGACAATTTTTTCTCACTAAAGGAAGCTATTTTTCATTTAAAAACAACCTACGAGTACTAAATTTCAAGTAAATACGTTTATTGGTTTTAAAGTTATTGTTGTTATTAACTAAAAGAATTTAATTTTTTTTAATTTTAACACCCTGTATCTCGAAAAGTAAATAAGTTTGACCCCTCATTAACTATATCGTTTTGTTCAATTTTTCGAGAAGTATCTACAGTCAAACGTTGTAAGTGTCATTTGGAAACACCCTGTATGTATGAAATATTAGATATTTAATAGAAAATATTAGATACTTACAATTTTGCCACAAACTGAACAGTAGATTTTTCCTATATCCATAGACAGCTCTTTATAAGGTTTAATCTAAGTTGAAGCACTGGTTGTTTTAGGCATTATAAAATCACAATCTTCCTTTTTGTTACGCACAACGATTGTTTACGCTTTGAATATCAAAACAAAAATGATTTACAAATCTGAGCATCAAATTAGAAATGTTTAGGTACATAATTCAATAAACTGGGAGATTTTGGAAAATCCCTAAATTAGGAACAAAACTATTAGCCGTTTACCTGCTGTTAAGATACAATAAATTGTAGATAGATTTGGGGATTAGATCATAAAATGCAAATGAGCGAACCCTTAGCGATTATCCAATAACTGAATGCCTCAGTGACCGAGACTTTCTAAGAATGTTGAGGGCTACTTAAATTGATCTTCTTTGAAATTGTAAATGTTTTGTACCTGTAGAGATTACGTACTTAGATCATTTCTTGATTAAAATGACTACAAAATTTTATACAAGAATTGAAATAAATTGGTATGAAATCGTAGGCTTCCACGGCCAGAGTCAGAATTATAGTTTATTCGTCTTCCGGGTTTGGACCGTGTCATTTGTGAGTGACCCAAAAGTGGGTTCATCTCAGAGATGAACCCACTTTTGGGTCACTCACAAATGACACGGTCGAAACCCGGAAGACGAATAAACTATAATAAATTGGTATGTTTAAAAATTTTCAAATACAGTATAAAAATCTGAACTTTTATGCACTTTATGCAAACTTTTATACAAATATGCCAAAATATGAAATATTTGCATAAAATATGCACAATATGCAAAATATGCAATATGCATATTTGCCGAAGTCTATTCATAACCTTAGGTTAATGGTTTTATTTAATAAATGATGTTTTGTTCGGAAAATAATGATTACGTGTTTTATTCTCATTAAATTAGCATCATATAATATACCAAAATACGTAATATTACTCCAGTGCAAGACTATCCTAACTTCAAATATATTATTATCACTGTATAAGAAAAAGTACGACAACAAAGCTTAAAAGCAAGTAAAGCGGTGGTATCTCTTAATGACACAATCTGGAAGAACAAACATCCAATACAAGATCCAAAAACAAGAATCTATAAAGCAGCAATTAGAGCTATATTAACATAAAAGGCGAAGACAAGACTTGACATATCTAAAACGAGACGACTACTAGAAACAACAAAAAGATAAAAATACTTCGACAAATATCAGGGAAGTCTGTTGGATAGGGAGAGAAGCGAAAACATAAGAAGAGCATGCAACATAGGAGACAAAAATAAATGGTTGACAAAACAGAAACAGGAGTGGAACGAACACATTAGTAGAATGGCAGAGGATAGGAAAGTACGAATAGCACGAGATAAGTCAACAAATCGACGAAGAAGTATTGGAAGACCAAGAAAAAAATGCTGAGACAATTTAAACAATTTAGGAGGTTGCTACTGAAGAAGAAACAGGGTTTAAAGAACCTACATACAGGAAGGAAGAAGAAGAAGTATTATATTTTAAGAACGTTAAATGAAATGAGTCAATCTAAATGATCTGTTGTTTAAATTCACAATACCATTATATCATTAATAGGGTTGATGTAAAAAAAAGATAAACATTTTAGCCAATTATCCATATTTTACATTCATTATCTTCATATTTACTGTTTTTGAGTTGCAATAGTATTGCACTTATAGTACAATATTTTTAGACCACTTACCAACTTTAAAAATAACATATCATAGTTAACTCTTGGTTGAAAGTTACACAAGATAGATGATAAAAGAGCCAAGTAAAAAAAAAATATCGCGTTAAGTTGCGTATTTTCCCTATTAAAAACACTTCACTTGAATATTTAATGTTTCTAAAAGCTTTACATTCTTAAAGTTATTAATATATAAAATTTATACAGAAAAATTCATTTACTCTTATTTCTGATATTGCAAAATTTCTTATATTTTTTAATAACATCCAAGCAAACAATATCATTTTACGGTGTCGTTCATTTATAGCATTTTTATTACAAGTATATTTTAATTTAGTACTCAAACAAACACAATGTCACCCAAGGCGAAAGAAAATTCATTATGATTTCTCAACAACTACAAAGGGTTGTGTACAAATAACAGAATAAACATAATGGCTGTTTGCCGTTTGTTGTTTGTTCTGTTTCTAAGTAATTATTACTTTTGAAAAGGACAGAAAACCTTTTATATCTTTGCTTCATGCTTTTAGATCCAGGATAATGTGGTAACAATTTCGCACACTGTAAGTGCAAAAATATGGTGTATAAATTAAAAATACCGGTTTATAATAAGAGTGTACATTAATTTGCAGAATATATTAGTCGCTCAGAAGCAGAGTGGCCGAACTGATTTTTTTTGTATAATTCGGATAATTCGGATAGGTAGTAGGTACAATAGGTGGCATTTTATCATATCCTTCAAAGTGGTTAATTAGCAATTCACTGTATACCAAGAGATGGCGCGAGTTGTACAGTTAGGCTACGAAAACATTTCATATCGATACCTTAGAAAACAATTCTGCTATGTCCACTTTTTTGTGACACTAATTTATGATAGAATGATACAATATATTTCAACTGCACACCTGATCTATGTTCAAAAATAATCTAAAGTTAAGTTAATAGCGTTAAATAAAAAAGTGTTATTTCGACTTCCACCTTCGAATAGTATGCGAATGAGTGCACATACGTACCATGTCCACTGGCTAGATCGTTTAAGTGAACACTACTTGTGCTATATCCGGACATTGTGTTATTGTCATTGTATTATTATTAAATTTGTGTAAATTAGGATATTGATTTAATCTTAAATGAAAATACTGTTGAGGACATTTGGGACCGTGATACTAAAGGAAACCCAAGTTTCATTCCTGAGGATGATGGCGAAGATAGCTTAAAGGCTAATATTACTCTTGAAAAATAAAAGTTGGAAGGTACTTATAACTTTTCACTTATTGGTAAGACTATTTAGGGCATTATTAAACTTTGTTTTAACTACAATAAACTTTGTGTGTTTTAGATGACATTGGAATAGTCGCTCAAGAAAACAAGGAAGTTCCTGAGCAAGGAACCTTGGGAAATTACGTTACTACTGTTTCTTCACACAAGAGAAGAAGGTTTGCTTATCCCAAAAATTGGAAAAGCAACATAATAAAACAAAAAAGATTAGCTGGGGAGGCAAATACTAACAGAAAAAATGAAAAAGTTCATGCAAAGCAAGTAAATCTAGATGATTGCAAATGTCGGTTTAAGTGTAGACTTGCTATAAGTACTGAAAAAGAGAAATTATTATTTAGAGAATATTGAAATTTAAGAGATTCATCTAGACAGAAGAACTTCATATGCTCCATAATAAAAGAAACAACTGTAGCTAGGAAACGAAACAGAAAAGTTGACTCCAATTTCAACAAAGAAGTTAGCAGAGCTTACACCCTTCCTAACGGTGAAGGTGAAAATGTACGAGTCTCCTCAAGTTCTTCTGTAATACTTTTTTCAATATCAAAAAGAATTTCAAATGACGCTTTGAAATTTAAAAGCCCGAATGGCAACTATTATGGTTGTGATAAGAAAAAAGGAAGACCGGCAAGTAACGCTATTCCGCAAGCTCGTATTTGAGAAGTATTGGCATTTATTTCGAAGTTTCCGAAGGTTCCATCATACTACTGCCGCCAACGCAGTTCCTGATTATACCTTGCTCTTAATCTTACCATTGAGAAAATGTACGACTTGTATAAGGAGATGCTGGAGAACAAGCAGTGAAAAACAACGTGTTCCGAAAGATATTTAGGGAAAATGAATCTCCTTTAGCAATTTACGTACCAAAAAAGGACCAATGTTACCTGTGCAACAAGGCAGAGAGAACCAAAGAAATGAACACTAAAAAATACCAACAGCAGGTTCAGAGAAAAAATGCAATAAAGGTTATGAAAAATTAGGATAAAAAAGCTGCACAGGACAATAAAAAGATTATTTACGGCATTTTTAACCTTCAGGCAGTTATGACAATACCGTTTGCTGGGAATTGTCAAATTTACTATAAGCGGAAGCTTTCTTTGCTTAATTTTACCATCTTTGATTCGCGTAACCAAGGGCAGTGTTTTTTATGGGCTGAGACACAAGGAAAAAAGATAAGTTCAAAAATATCAACCTCATTATTAAAGTACATTGAATCATTAGATCCAGATATACAACATCTCGTGCTCTACGCAGATACTTGCGGAGGGCAAAATAGAAATCGCAATGTAGTTGAAAGTATGGTTTACGCCGTGAATACCTCTAATTTAGAATTTATTGTGACCGACAGCATTCATGCCACTATTGAACGATCTCGACCTTCAAAAAATATTTACACCACCAATGAACATAAATTGTTAATTAAACTTAGCAGGAAACAACCATTTCCGTACAATGTCCAGCAGCTAGCGTACGACGACATTTATGACATATAAGACTTGTCAAACTAATTAGTGCAAAATAAAAAAAAAAAACAGAATTTATGGCAAAATATTAAATTGGTTAAAGGTTAAATGGTTTAGAATTGAAAAAAATGTTGACAAAGTTGGCTTCAAATACGATGACGTGCGTGGGGAATTTAATTATATAAAAATTAACCATGAAGAAATCCAATGGGAAAATATTTCTTTAAAACGGAAAAATCACAAACGCTTAGACATTTCAATTGCAGAAAAAGGACTTGTTAAGCCTTCTGAGGCATGGTGTGATACTCCGAGAATACTTACCTTGTTATAACAACTTGCCCTCGGCTAGAGGAAAGAAAAATGAGGCAGTGTGGAAGCGCAAGGAAGACGAGGATTCGGACTACGATTAATTTGGTTTACTAGTGTTTAATAAATGTATATTTTATTTCTACTAGATCTCATTATTTCAATTATTATCTTACTGGTATTTTATAGAAATAAATACGTGATCTTTGATGAATTCAAAGTAAAAGAGCCTAATCAGGGTTTAAATCAGTTTTAATCAGAGCCAAAAAACATAATTTTAAATATCTTTGAACAGAAGTATATTAAGTGATATTCTAGATCTTCATTACATCAACCCGTTTTTTTAATATACAAGCTGCTAATTTAATATCACTTTCTGTTTCGTTATCATTTGGTGGCTTTTCTTCACTGTCGCTTCCAGTTTCATCAGGTTGATGATCAACAACACTTTTTCCTAGCTCGACATTTAGTTTGGTTCGCTTAATATTTCGCTTGGATGGTGCAGCTGAATATCTTTTCTCCTTGAGATATTGTACCAAAAGGTTGTGGATTTGGCCCTTTATTTCTTCGTATTCTCTAGGTAACTTATTTAAAATTATCTCGGGGGAGAAAGGGTAAATTCCCGTTGCTGCAAAGGAGGAAACAATAACTGGTTTTATGGCGATGTTCGTTCTTTTTGTTTTTTTTTTGTCCATGTGCTGAAGAGTAGTATTTAACAAGTTCGGAAAATCTTTTTTATCTATTGTAATTAATGTGGGGTTACAGTTTTTCTAATCAGTAAAAGTTTCTCTTCAAGCCATTTGAAAGGGACGGAAAAACTCGACATCAAGTGGTTGGGTCAAACGTGTTTAGTTTTTGACCAAAAAATATAACGCCCACACTGTTTTGTTCGCATAAATATATCACCTTATTGGTAAAATGTGAGGAAAAGTTATCTCCTATGATGGTTTTTAGCTCTTGAAGACGTTTTGCATGTGGTAAAAAGGTCAAAGTAAACCAATCCGTAAATGTCTGTGAATCTATTCATCCATGATGGGTGCGAATATATCGAGAACCTACAGAGCAGTATATGTCAGTACAGCAAGGTGATCCTTTTGGACCATTTTTAGTCCATTGTAACCACATTTTTTTGTGCTTTATAAATTAAATATGGTGGTAACAGCAATCCTGAAGCCAAAACACACATAATTATAGTCGTTGCTTCTTTAGTAAAATTAAAAACTCGTTTGGGATATTTGGTGCCGCGTTCAAATATCATTTTCTTATTTCCGGAGTTATCTTGTACATTGGTCTTGTCGTAATTGAATGTATTATTAGGTGGAATATTTTCTAATTCTCTACGCAGATTCTCGAAGTATGCAACAAAGTTTCTTTTAAAATATTAGCTTTAGGTCTCTTAATATTGGTCGCCAATTTTTTGGTAATTTCTCCTTTATGCCGTCTCAGAATAAACCTAATAAGTTCCAGGTAAATTGTTTTTGAAAACACTTGTCGACCCTGGTCATCCAAAAGTTCTTGTTTAAGTGTCGTCTCCCGATCGGAGGTTGGATATCATCATCACTATCTTTACTTTATATACTGCTGCTCTGAAGAGTTCTATAGAACTGCATTTAAACCAGTCCCTTAAATTCTTCAACCATGACACTCTTCTTTTTCCTATACTCCTTCCTCCTCTTATCTTTTCCTGTATTATCAGCCTTAGCAGATCATATCGCTATCCCCTCATTACGTATCTCAGATATTGTAACTTTCTTAATTTGATTGTGTTTATTATTTCGCATTCTTTGCCCATTTCTCGCAATACTTCCGTGTTAGTTTTCTTCTGTGTCCATGCTATTCTAAGCATCCTCCTGCAACACCAAATTTTAAAGGACTATAACCTATTTATGTGTTCTTGCTTTAATATCCAGCTTTTAAGTCCATATTGCAGTATCGAAAACACGTAGCATCTCAGTGCTCTTACTCTCAATTCTAATCTAAGGTCTTTGTTGCAGAGAATTGTTTTCATTTTTACAAACGCATTTCTTGCTGTTTTTTTCCTGGCTCTTACTTCGGTTGTTTGATCATTGTTGTCTGAAATCCAGGTTCCTAGATATTTGTATTTATCAACCCTTTCTATCGGTACATTTCCCAAATGTATGTTTGTTGGTATATTTATTTTCTTTGTTATTATCATGCATTTGGTCTTTTTTATATTTATTTTTAGTCCATATTTTTCACAGAAACTGTTTGTTTTGTTTAGCAGTAATTGAAGTTGTTCAGCAGAGCTTGCCATAATCACGGTGTCATCTGCATATCTTATGTTGTTAATAGATCTTCCGTTAATTATTATTCCTTCACTTTGAGATAGTAATGCTTCTTTAAAAATGGCTTCACTATATACATTAAATACTAATGAGGACATGATACATCCCTTAAATATTGTAAAGGGACTTGTAAAACTGGGAGGAGATTCCCACAGGCAAAAAACCACTTGGATATCCCAGAATGCGATGGAGAGATAACATCCAAGCAGATCTCCGGAAAATGAACATTCCATTTGACCCTAGGTTGATGGAAGACCGAACAAATTGGAAAAAAGTTATACACTCAACCAAGACCCACCCAGGGTTGTAGCGCGACGTGATGATGATGATGAATACATCCCTGCGTAACTCCTCTCCTGATTTCAAGTTTTCTGGAGTGGGTTCGTTGTCTATTATGATTTGTGCCCTTTGATTCGAGTACAGGTTTGTTATTATTCGTAAGTCCCAAAACACTTTTGGCTAAATATTTTATATCTCGCAAGTCAAGGGGAAATCCCTACTCGTCGCACATTGCAGCATGCTTTATAATGGTTTTTTCTTCGTTCGCGAAAAATACAGTCTGTCCAGGGAATTTTATATTTTTCGGCAGCACACGTAAGGACGATCTTTTCTTAAGAACTTTCTGGAGGGCATTGTCCACCCTTACTTCGTCATAGTCCTTGTATGGACGAGTTTGCATTAAGTTTTCTTATATAATTTCAAACGATTTTTTCTGAAAAGAAAGCAATAATTTATGATTTCTTTAGAAAAAATGTTATTAAATTCGCCCCCGATAGAGATCAATTTTGCCCCCACAGACTTGATCAAATTAGCCCCATTGTAAATAGCGTGTTTACATGTGTTGACAGAGAACATGTAACTACTAAGAGAATTAGTTAAAATTGCACATTTTTTGTAGTTTTTATTAGGCACCGGAAAGTAAGGAACCTAAAAAAAGTTATTAAAAATATTGCAATGATTCAAACAAGCTTCTTTCCATAAAAAATATACTTACTTTAACAAAACAATCACAGGTTTCACGCTAACTAAAGCAACGTTGTCAACGGTTTGTTAAGCTTCTTAGATTTCAGGGAAAAGTGAAATATTTAGAATCATTCGCAATTATCAATTTATTAATAATATTCGACACTAGTAAATTATGTTAAAAATCGTTTAAATATAAATAGATTTTGAATGTCAAATCTCTACAACTCTACAGGTTGTTAATATTGCTACGAAATTAGGAAAAATATAACTAAAACACTGAGAAAACACTGAGAAAAATTATATAGGTGTCCTTATAGAAAAAAAATAAAAAAAAAGTTTGTCCCACTCTGTTGATAAGGTTAACCCTGTACATTTGAAAATGTTTTAAAATATGGTTCTATAATGCTACAATTTTTATCCAAATAGTTTTTTTTTCGTATTTCCTCGCACTAATGCCACATCCTGTATATTTGGTTTTATGGAAATTTGAGTAATAAATTCAGAAATACACAAAATTCCAAAATAAAATTACAACTTCCGATATAAAATGATACCTAACACTAACTTAATATCCCAATATATCTTAGTATAACAAGCACAGAAAGGCGTGTGAAAAATGCATGCTCATAAATCAGCCTTTATCTGCTATCAATCTAATATAACGAGCTCACTTGTAATGGCTTATTACAAATAAAATCCCCCTATATCGTTAATCCGATCCGGGTATTATATTTTTTATGAGTGAACCAAACGTATTTCACTTTTTATGTACTACTTTTTTTGCCACCCTCATTGAACGCATAGGTTTCATGAATATTTCACACTCTTATTTCGTATAGTAACATAAAACGAGAAAAATCCGAAGAATAAATAGGAAATATGCTAAAAAAATTCATTATTATTTTAAAGATACTTAAATTATTTTATCATTTATCAAAAATGTTAAAAAAATGTCCAACATTTTTGATGCTATATTGTTATTAAAACCTTGGAAGAAAATAATGTAAGACCTTCATTTTTCAAAACAATCCAAGGTAAAAAACATTAAATAAGGTTTAATAACTTTTGAGGATATTCACTGCACGTTGTAGAACTTGACCAGTATCGTATATCTTACTGTGTAGCATATTAATTTCCCTATAACTATCGAATATTTAATGTATAAGTTTTATTTGCTACGCCCCTGGCTATGTAAAACAAAGTCCTTGAGTTTTGTGTATAAAAGTGTTTGCGACGCATTTTAACTACGTAAGTAAAGTTTGTCATATTATGTTTTAACTTCTACAATTTTCAAAGCTAAGCACTTTTAAGGTTCAAATTTGCCTGAAAAGCGTCATTAAAAAAATTCCGACTGGCCGGCAGCAAGAACTGATTGGAGGGGTTATGAAGTGGGTGGTCAAGTAGAGATCAAGTTAAGTTGGTATAGAAATTCGGAAAAGATAGCTTGTGGGTGCGTAGTCTGAAAAAAAGTTTGAAAAAAGAAAAAGTGGAAAGGTGAATTTAATACTCAAATGTAATGTGTCAGTTTTTGTCTAAGTTAATCACAGATTGTTTTGTGCTGCGTTTTATCTGAGAGATTTGAAAGATGGCGTTTCCAATAATTTAAGAGGTCCACATGGTTTGAAGCAGGAGCGTTTGAAAAATCAAGCTTTGAAGATTGCAGTTTGTTAATCCGAAGCCCGAATCAGTTCCAACTTCTCAACTATCGTCTATTTTTATGTTGGTTATATTGTTTTTATGATAGTAAACCAACTTGCAGCTTATAGGACACAGTGTATGTGTTTTTGCAGTGATTTCGTCCAATTTAGATCCCAAAAACTTTCTTAAAGAAAATAGATCAGCCAGTGATACCAGTTACTTTTTTGTTAAACATTTTTCCAAGTAAAAATAGACATTTTCCATTAATTAAAATTTGCTTTCATAACAAGTTAAACGATTGTAATAAATAAAATTATAAGTTTTATGGATGGGTTAATTGTCATATTATTCTTTTTTTTTTTTTATTTTAAATACTAATAATTTTAAAATTTCATTATAATTTCAAAAAGTTTTGATATTTCATTTTGACATATGACAGTTAGTTTTATCCTTTTCGGGCATTTGGTACATAACCATAACTTTGATTTGTTTTATTTTAAAAGGTTAACCCCAATGTAAGTTCCATTGGAAAATCTAGATATTTTCAATTTAATAATAATTTAAATTCCTATAATGTCTTCAACGTCCATTGTAAGTTTTGTTTTTAAATTTTGCTATTAGTATTTGTAATAACTGTTTATGGTGAAGTAATAATAAATATGTAATGTTTCTCTTTAAACCAAGTGTAATATTATTTCTTTTAAAAAGTTTTTTACCCTTTTATATTTTTTAGGAAAGAAAAGCCCTTATTTCCATCCAGCAAGAAGATTCTTGTAAAAGGCGTCCAATTTAAATAGTTTAGGAACCTTCTTGTGTTGTGTTGCCCAGAAAATCTATGTAAATATTTTATATTTCTAGTTACTTCTTTCCAGTCCCTCTTTTATTCACTTACTTACGACCCAGCTTTCCAACCAAACCAAGAGTAGCCGTTCGCAAACGTTTCGGTTTGTTTGCTTATTACATATCCAGCCCAGTAAATTCTGTCCTCAGTTTCAACCCTCTGTAAGTTATACCCAATGTGGTAGGAAAAATTATAACAATTACAATTGAATAGCTCTAACATTACATTCCGGTTTTTCTTGTTGAAATATTTTAAAAATTCAACTGAATAGGAAAGTTTATAAAAATTAACACGATTAACACGAACATTAAATGCCGAAATAGATGTTTAAAGGTTTGGTGATTAGGTTGCAGGCTGTGTGACGAAATATAAAAGTGATAAAAACTGAAATTATGATAAAATACAAAAGTTAAATGTTTAGATTGGTATTAAGTGGACACCTTTAAAACTACAGCGTTAAAACATATTAACGAATACATAATAAATAAAAAATATTAAGCAAATTTTCTTGCGTATAAACGCACATTGCTGCAAAAAGTGCATAGATAGACATATGCGCATTACAAGATACAAAAAAGGAAAGGAACGGACAAACATACTATAAATAATTTGTGATATTATCGTCAGGCAGACAAAGATAATGTAGCAGTAGCAGGAATAGGAACACTAATTAATAAGTAGAAAAAGAAATAAATATATAAAAATTAAATAAAAGATTTAAAACACGTTTCTTAAAGGACTATTACTATAAGAATGAAAACCGTCACCAATAGATACTTCCTGGTGTGTCTTTATACAATCCAGCAGATTTCAAAACTAAAAACAGGGATGTAACAATGAAAAAATTTAGGAAAATAATGATAACTTCGTATTAGAAGACCAAATAATTATGTTAGGAGACTTGAGTGTTCGAATTATAACTAGAAAAAAAATCATCAAATAAACGTTAAAAAAAGCTATTTTCATAAAATATTGTAAAAATTTGCAATATGTTTTTAAACCGAAAGCTACAATATTAATTTACACTTGAAAATAGCGGAAGAAAAATTCGAAAGGAAATTCAAATCAAAACTTTAAACTTAGTGATTGCAGGAAGTTAATATATGGCAAAATTAAAATAAAGATCATAAACAACTAGACAAAATAGCAAAAAACATTGAACATATATCGGGGAGTGCTTACGTTAGAGGTCGATAAAAATTCTATACAAAAAAGATTATAAGAACAAATATGTAGAACAATAATAAGGAGATGAGGAAGTCGATAGGCTAGTTACCAGTATACATATAAATATGTAGGCTTACCATACTTCCTGGTTTAACCGGGATTGTCCCGGTTTTAGACATCGGTCCCGGAGTTCCGGCCGGTTTGTCATTTTGTCCCGGTTTGACAAAACTGTCGTAATTTTGATTTTTGTTACGTGATTTCACACGAATGATTTTTTTTCTTCCTGGATTCATATTTACTGATAATGCATAAGATTATTTACGTTCGTATTATATAAACAATTCTAATAATGATGACTGCACATCTGATTGATAAAATATTTTAATAGGTTTCCCAGAGAAGACGTGCTTAATTCTCGAAATCATCAAAACGACCAATTCAGCAATTCACCGTATCACATTTCTTAAACACATTAAATATAAACATTAAAAAAGTCAAGAATTGAGGAATTTAAAACCAAAACAGATCTCAGTTTACCCTAATCATTTGCAGTGCGATTACATTTCGTTTTTTTTGTGAACAGTGGTAAAATACGAAAACACTTTGTGTTTTATTTAATTGCTGTGTTTGATTTAAAATGTCGAGAAGCAATTGCAAATTCACAAGCTAACTTGAAAAAGATTATCCTTTTATAAAAAAGCTTTGTAGTAACAATAGCAGGGTGAAATGCCGACAATGTTTTTCAAAATTTTCAATTGCTCACGGTGGGCGAGCAGATATTAAAAATCACTTAAAGTGTGCAAAACACAAGACTTGTGTAACGGCGATTGCAAGTACTTCTATTAAAAAAAAAATTTTAAAATGATGATCCCATTCAAAACGATTAAATTATTGCAGCTAAAGAGCATTTTAAATGTGTTGGCACCTTTGTCTTTGTCAGAGTTACACACCGACTTACATAAGGCTTTTTTCGTAAGTGTTACTAACCATACCTCAAATAAAAAGCACATCAAACTGGCACCGCTTATTGTTAGATACTTTTTACCATTAGAAGGTGTACATTTGAAACTATTGAATTTTAAGTCCGTTCAGGGTGAGACATCGGAAATATTGACTCAAAATACAATTTCAACATTACGTCGTCATGACATTACAAAAAAAGTAGCTGCATTTTGTGGCGACAATTGTAATACAAATTTTGGAGGTATGCATAGAGGAGGACAAAATAATGTTTACAGAAGACTTAAACAAGAACTCGGTGTGGATATTGTAGGAATTGGATGTGGCGCACATATTGTACACAATGCACTTTAAAATGCTGCGGATGGTTTACCAATCGAAATTAAAGCACTAGTTGTCAAAATATATAAACATTTTCAGATCCACACAGTTCGAGGAACTCAATTGAAGGAATTCTGTGAATTTGTAGATGTAGAATATAAAAACCTAATCCAATATGGAAGTACCAGATTTCTTTCTCTTTTGCCGGTAATTAAGAAAATTATAAATATATTCGAAGGACTAAAAGCATATTTCCTTTCTCAAGATAACTGTCCACGTGCAATGTGAGATTTTTTTAAAAGTGAAACGAGTGAGTTATATTTTTGGTTTGTGCATGAACAATTAAACAATTTTAACAAGACTGTACTACTCATGGAAAAAAGTGAAGCAAGTACGGCTGACATTATTTTGGAATTAAGAAGATTGAAATATAATCTTCAAGAACGCATGGACAGCAATTTTGTACCACAAAGAGCGAAACAATTATTATTAAAGAATCTTAGTAGTAGCCAGGATATTGATAAATTTCAAACATAAGTAACTAATTTTTACCGACGATGCATTTCATACATTGAATTGTGGGAAGACAGTTTCGGAGGAGCCGACATTTTCGAATGGATTTGACTGAATCACGTATTGAAATGGGACGAAATCGAAGGATCTGCTGAAATTATAAACAAAATACACGGTTCGGACGATCGACAAAATATTAATACTGACAACCTTTTTGACGAGCTGTCACTTACGAAAGTTTTTATAACATTAAGGAATGATGAATGGAATTCCACGACGATACAAATTGATTATGTTGGCAAATGGGTTCTACTATTTAAACATTTTTATGAACAACACATCGATACACCCAATCTCCTAAAAATCGTGCAATATATTTTGTGCTTACCAGGCACCTCCGCTCCTTATCGTATAGAGCGTATCTTCTCGATGATGAAACATGTTTGGTCGGACGATAGAAGCCGTATATTGGAGTCTACCGTACAAGCATTACTATACTGTAAATTAAACTTTAATATGACATGTAACGATTTTTACAAAAAAATAAAAACATTTTATTAAAAAAATTACATACAAGAGAGAAGTATGAATGGTAGAAAAAATAGGTATTTTATTAATAAAAAATTTTGGCAGCAGCTTAATCGTTTTTTTTGTAGTTTAAACTATCCACCATCTATGTCCCGGTTAAGAGTTTTATAATTATGGTAAGCCTACATATATGTTACTTCACATATCTGGACATAATATAAATATACACTAATATACAATTCAACATTACATAATACATCACTTCATCTTGTTCCATGAAATTGTTTTTCCTTGCAATTTTGATAGGAGAATTGTATTTGCTTGTTCCTGTCCAAACTTCCCATTCCGTGTACCACTTGTCACGTTATATATTCGACTAACTCAGTATAATCCTTGTCAATCCTTGTCAATTAAGGCTGTATCGCTGATGCGATACAGTTGCTACATTCGCATCAATTTGTCGAAAAAGAACAGAAATCAGTCAAACAGACAGGGTCAATTATTATTTCAAGTTTGTCGAAATGTAGGTGTGTTTTATCTAAACTCATCGTCATAATTCTTGCTCACCCATTAATGTTTAAAATGTGGGATCGGTAAAGTGTCAGAAACCGAGCAATTTCAATTCAAAATGTTTGTGAAATGCTTCAGTTCATTAAATATTTGTTTCTACATTATTATATAGAGAACAGGGACAAATATTAGTAAAATAAAAAAGATTAAAAATAAAATTATGTGGTAAACAGATTGCCAGGAACCTAAAAAATCTATAATAGTTATACAGTTATTATAAAATGATGGGTAAATAAACTTTGGAAAATAAACTGTTATTTAATTTGACAGCACGTGATGGTGTAACAAAATGAGCACTGACACATAAATACGAAGTTACAAAATAACGGCTGACTAAGCGGTAAAAATAAGATACATTCGTTGACATGACCACATAATTCTTGTCTTGGTAGTTAACAAGACGTACTAAGATATATCCTTTTTGCTACATTCTCACCCTTTGGATCACAAAACTGCCCCGAGTGTAATACAACGAAATAAGTAAGAATAATTCAAAGGTTCAAAAAGTGGCGTTTTGGACGGGGCACTCGCCATGTACGAAGAACAACGCACTTCCGAAACCGGTGTATACGACGCACGTATACGACGATTATAAGTCTTCGGAACATATGTAATCAAGTGGGCGTTGTAGAGTGGATCTGCAATAGTTACTGAGTTCAGTGAGTTCAGACCTCGACTGTGGATGGAATTTGTCTGGAACGTCCGCGGCGTCGAACGGGATGCTCCGCTCTTGGAAGAGGCGCTTTAGTGTCAATATATTTGGTTAAAGCAGACAAATGGTCAATACCTAAGAGCGCAGATGGAGTATCTGGATTCAATATTCCATAAGAAATGAGATTTATAAATCTGAAAATTAGATAAGGTTTATCTCTCCGGGGTGCAAACTTTAAAGTTAGCTTTAGCTTTTCTCAATACATGGGTCTTCACCAATACTATATCTTATACTTGGAAAGTCTGATCTTGACGTTTTCTATTAGCATTTTTTTCCTAATATCTTTTTGGCTCTCATGAGTTTCTCTGGTTTAATTTAAGTAATCCACAACTAAGTGTAAGGAAGGCGTAATCTAAGGTAAAATGTTATCACTTTCAATTATAGCTCGAAAATATTGTTGAATATCATCTGGGTTACATAGTTCTCGTCTAAAGGGTTGATAAGTAGGTGTGTAACCAGTAGACTGACAAGGTCCAAATCGTTACACAATCTCCTCAATGAGGCATCTGGCGCAGAATTCAACAGCCACATCCTTAAGGGGAAACATCTCTGTCGATCTAGTGGAGGTGTCTTCAAAAAAAAAAAAAAAACGGGTGTGGCAGTCCAGTGGTACTGCCGGTGGAAGTTACACTTCTATACACGCATTCGCCGTTACAAATTTATTTGGGAGTCAATCTGCACAATAATTTCATATGTAATTCTATAGGTAAGACATAGCAGAAAGAGAAACAAAATTAATAACAACTTACTAACAATGAAGGATTTAATCAATATTTTGATGAAAATGTATATTTTTATTTTCATATATGTATGAAAGGAGTTGACTGCAAAAATTTTTTTACACATACTCTGCAGTAAAATTCATTGTTTATTTTGTTATTAATATAATAATACAATACAAATTAAACTGCAATATTTATAAGTATTTAAAAATGACAATAATATACATAAAAAAATACACTACAATACAGTGTAACATAATTCCATATATAATAATACAATACAAATTAAAATGCAATATCCATAAGTATTTAAAAACGACAATAATGTAATAATATTAATAAAAAAGTCATCCCATGACACAAACGTATTTCAAAATTGACAGCTCTGGATCATACAGTAATTTATTGAGATTATTATTTTGAAATACAAAAGATTAATATAATTATGAACATTTAATAAATAATACAAAACAAATCACATAAATAATAATATTAATAAATATTTTATTATATGTATAATATATGTATATATATCTTTATATAATATTAAATTATATATATAAAAGGAACATTTTTATATTCGAGAGAGGAAGAAAGAGAAAATATATCTTCTGTCTCTCTCGTACTCATTATCTTACATATGTAATGATTTCACAGATTCACTCCCATACAAATTTCCAACGTGGAGCGCGCGTATAGAAGTATAAGTTCAAAAAAAATTTACCTTTTTCCAGTCGGCATCTCTGATAATGAAACTGGGTAATAAATTAAACTGGGGTTAAAAATAACCAGCAGGTTTCAGATTAAATGTTTTGCATCTTTGTCACTCGATACATTTTGACACATAATCGGTTACATATTTAAGCATACCTATTCAAAAGTATCGTGGTATAATTTTCTGTAAAGTGCGCTCTACACCATAACGGCCAGCGAGAGGAGAATCGTGAGTTTCTTGTAATAATTTCTCATGATGGATCATTTCGGCACAACTTGCTGAGCTTCCTCTCTATCATTATCCAAAAATATTAACTTTGATCAAAGGTCTAGACATAAGGCATACTGTACAAACATCTGTCTAAAGCACATTTAGACTTGAAATGTAAGTGGTATTAACTGAATTTGGAAAAGTGGGAATATTACTCGAACTGCGACAAGTAAAAAATTGGGACCTTATATAACCAGGTGGTTCACATCTGTAGCATGTAACTTTAGATTCATTTGAAACTTTAGAAGAGATGGATTGACTTCTTTCTTGAGTTGCGGCGAATTTACGACAATTATCTTAAATATGTCCAAAATTTTTGCAAAACTGATATGTTTAACCAATATATTAACTTTATTTTTAGGTTTATCTATAAAAGTATCCTTTATTTATCTTTTTTTTATAAGATCAGTAAAAGATTGAATTTCATCTCTCTGAAGTTTATTTCCAACTCTACGATTGAGTAATGCATGTACTACATCAATTTAATGAGTGATGTGTAGCTCAGGTGATTTTGGCAACCT
This sequence comes from Diabrotica undecimpunctata, assembly GCF_040954645.1. NCBI lineage: Eukaryota > Metazoa > Arthropoda > Insecta > Coleoptera > Chrysomelidae > Diabrotica > Diabrotica undecimpunctata. The sequence continues at coordinate 52,393,048 of NC_092803.1, forward strand.
AGCAATGAAAACACGACAATAATTGGGGAAAATATCTGTTGGTTCTCTCTCACCTTGCTCACCGAAAAAAAGTTCTTTAAAAATTTTATATGGTGGCTTGCTTACACCATAAGAGTGTCTTAAAGCATTTGTAACATCATCCCAACTAACAATTGTGAATTAAATACCTTGCCACCAAGCTGCAGCATGACGATCTAATAACATCGACAAACATTTTATTGCATTTTAATCTGAAATGTTATTGCGTATCAAGAAATTTGAGTAATGAAAGGTGTGCTCAAATAGTGGTTTTGCACGAAGTTTGGAGTTACAGACGTCTAGAGGAATGGTTTGGCGTATACCAGACTTTGGTCCTACGAATATTAGAATGATACGGAGAGATCGTTAATGATTCTAGGCGTCCAGGACAAGGTGGAAATCGTGTAACAACGCCTGTGGAAGACCGTTTTTTGCAACTTAGCATATTAAGACAACGATTTGTAACTACCAGAAGCTTATAATCCTAACTTAAAGATGTTCGAATCAAATGAAAAAGACAGTCAAGATTTGATTTCACGTACAAAGCGTCGATGTATCTGTTTATACGTATTTCGCTTTAATAAAGCTTATCAGATCAGCTATTCATAGGCGTTCTCAACGTGAAAAATAAATCTTTCCTGTCTTTGTTATACTGTATCCTTTTGTTTTACTGTATCAACGCACGTTGCAAATATAGGGCAAAAAATGCTCTAAAGAAAGTTGAAATCGACAAAGAGAATGTTTGGGACTTGCTTGGTAGATGTCTGCGGAATTTTCCTAGTCAACCGAAGATTCTGCAGGAACTGGACCAACCTTTCGTTCAAATTTGGAATGAACTAGATCAGAATACTTAAAGACAAGCTGTCGTTCGTAGCAGGAGTGGAAATACATCTTATTTAGCATAAAATTTAAACGATTTAAATATTTTGAATTAGCGATTTTGTTGTTCATTGTTTTAAGATTGTGTTTAGTTTATGAGTATTGAGGATAGTAATCGACATCAGCAAATCTGTTTGTCTTAAATAATAAAGTCATACGAAATAAAATGCGTTTTATTTCAGTTAATATTTTCATGTTATATGGCAAGTTTTAAAGTGGTGCGTTAATTTCTTGGAGCAGTGTACATTAGAGAGTTTTTGTGCAAGCAAATACGTATACGTAACGAATCTTTTTCACATATAAGCATGCGCATTAATGATTGAACTAACGTATCTAGATACGTATTACCTAACGTAACGGGCTGGTACGTTACGTTCATACGCATCCCTATCGAGCCGAAGGTAACCGAATGCACAAGGGAATCTTACACGATTACCAAAATTTCAACATCCACATTTCATAAGCACACTGGTATGTGTATTTTTACATTTGTGGTTACGTATATTTGTTTTGATTTTTATAAATAATGGAAAGCAGTAGAAAACGACTTCACTTAATTCAAAAGCGAAAAATATTTTTAATGGTATCAAAATTTAAGCGGCCGTATAGTCGTGCAAGATGTGGAGAAGAAGGGCATCTTCTATGTCTTCGTCTTCTTCATCATCAATAAAGGCACCTACATTTAATATCGCGTCCATATAAAAAATTAAAAATTGGTCAAAACAATATTTGTTATTTATTTTGAATATCAAAAATAGGGTTAAATGACAAGGACAAGACTGGCACTGACAATTTATTAGTTAATCACTAATTCGGTGAGGGCAACACCATCGTTACGTTACGTGCAGAACAAAAACTCTCAATTTAACGTTCATCTTCTTCGATACGTTAGTTCTTTACGTATAGGGAGATACGTTACGTTAGGTAGTTACAAAAACTCCCTATTATATCATTGTTAGGATTTTAAAAATAAGAAAAGCAACAACAAAAGAACTTTCTATATCACTCCTTAGAAATGTATGCCAACCTCTCTCTGTATTTTACTTTTTCCAAAAGACAAACTGAAAGTCGGGAAATACAAACGCAACAGCCGAATGGCTTTTCCTATTCGCACACAAACCCAAAGTAAATTTTTCGCGTAACCACCAGAGACTCACTGCCGTTAGTGAATGTTTCATGACGGAAACTAGCACATGTGTCCAACCCTGGTCGTCAAATAAAATAGTAAATGGCACGAGGGAGGAGACGATGCAACTTTAAGTAGGTTTTGAAGAAAAAAAATTATTTGCCGCTGAGGAGCACTATCAGAATTCAAAAGTGTTTGAACATCTGAATGTAAATAATAAAAGTTTGGGACCATTTTATTCTCTTAAACTGTTATCATTTTTTATTTTTTGATAGATTTTAAATAAATTTTATTATAAGTTATTATTGAAAACTATTATTTTTAAAAAGTTTTACTCATTTTCCAAACAAATTATATCTTTCAGATATGTACTACATTAAACTGAGATATGTATCTTTGGGTTAACGAGTTGTTCCAGACTAATCAAAACCTCTAAAAAGACAGGGATATTGCTTTTATTTTGATAATTTCATCTCGTCTTTTTCACTAAAAAGTTTATTATTAAACGACAAACTTTTTGCATTTGGAACATTTAAATCGAATATAAAATAATTTTCATACGACGAGTTGACTGCAAAATTTATCGTTAAGACAGTTTGACTTTTCTTCTGCTGCAGATATCACTGTCACGAGAAAAGAAAGATGTGATGTATCCAAGAGCAATTCAAGACTATATTCGGCACATGGGAGGTGTTACTTTGTTCAACCAGATTCGTTTCAGATCTTAAATTACTTGGTGGATGGTGGATGAAATTGTTTTACTATTTTTTGGATGCAACAATCGATATAGGTATAAAAATTTTAGTTATTAGTTATTTAGCTAGCTTACCCATTTTACGTTTATTAGCTAGCTGCTTACTAGATCAATTTATTGGCATATTTTGTGAAAAAATACGGAGAAGATCCGTAAATGCAGAAGGATCTGGAAGCAAAAATAATTCTCGCTATTGCCGGGGCACAGTAAAAAATTCAATTCGTTTGTGAAATGTAGGTGCCTTACCTTCCTATAATTTCTACTTATCGAAGTGGTGCATTGCACACTCCAAGTGTTTCAAACAAATTGGAGTATTACATCGCATGTATATGTAAAAAGTCTTCCTATATTTATATCTTGGACTAACAGAACATCTACCTCATGTCCTACGTCGCTTAGGTCCCAATTGGTGTACCTCTGGTTGCTGATTAGCACGTAGTGGTCGACGCAAGAAAAGGTTTTATCTTCGTTGGTTTCGAAACTCAGAAATCAGCTGCGTACCCAATTCTTTCAAAAAAATTAGTTTTTTAAAATTAAAGTTTTTATATTTGTTTTATGTATAACTTAAGCATTCACTCCAGCTGTATTCAACAACAAAAAAAATAGTGTCAAAGTACAACAACGGCTATTTCTTGATACGCTTTAATTAGCAAATAACTTATCCAATGTAGGTTGAATTGTAAAATTCGATAATTTCAGATAACTTCTATCTATCAGTTTCTAACATTATAGTATCCTCATGATGCAATGTAGAAAAGAGGATTACATTTTTTTACTTTTCGGCATATAAGCGACAGCCGTTATATCTTCTTAGGCAAATTTTGAACTGCGAATTTCTTTTCCTCGTGTATTCGGAAGTGCTGTTGGAAATTGCCTTTTATTTTTTCTAACTGTCCCAACCGATGTAAGATGATGAGTTTAAACTAGACTGATCATGAGCGGATAACTGATAAACCAGTTATGGAGAGTAATATTAGGTTTAGTACCAGAAACTGGCTCAATCAAACGTTCAACTATGTTTTGCGGATTGTTACTTTGTCGGAAAGTTCCTTCTGGCTGTGTGCCGACGTAAACTTCCATGTTTAGACAGTAGTAAGTTTTTTAATTCACTAGCGCAAATACTTTTAAACCATACTTCGCTGGATTGTTCGGTGTATATTGAAGAAATGACACACGTCCTCTGAATGATTCCAGTTTTAGGTCTATTCTAACACGTTGACTTGGTATATAGTGTGTCTTACAGTTGCCAACGAACTGATTAGATAAAACTCTAACTGCTGCCAATTTGTCGATCAGTTTCCGTTCTACTCTATTTTGCATATTGTCGAATCATAAACATGGCCACAAAATGAAATATTTTTGTCGTGATATTGTTGTTCGAATGATATCAATACTGCTGCTATCATTATTCTGAAAATCTGAAATATTTTGTCAATTTAACTTGAAAAGTCGCCTCAAATATAGCAGACCTATAGCAGCTTTGATTTCAGTCAGTCTCTTTGACTAAATACTGATGTCGTGCATCGTACCGTGGGGCGCTCGTCGCTAATTTTACATTTGTGTAGTCAACAATGTCATCTAACATTTCTTCTGTAAAGAATAACAACCAACAATCAAGAAAACTCTGCTTTTCTCGTGCTATTCCTCTTACACCAGGTAAATATGTAATTTGATATAAGGTTGAATGCTCGAATAAATGAACTTTGATAAAACAAAGGAAGATATCGAGCACAGTTTTATTAATTAAATCTTGCCCAAGTACTTTCGCTCACTAGAACATCTTCAAAGGCATTTGAATTAAGCCAAGAAACATTTTTTTTAATGAAGAAATTGATTAACCTCGATAAAAACTCGAAGTTAATGGATGATAAACGTTTTTTGTGATTAACGTTTTAGACTTACTTCAACAATTTACTTTACTTTACACGTACTTTAGACAATTTCAGGCTATCCAACAATCCCATAATGTCATAAACATAAAATTAAACATAAAGTTGAACATAACACTACACTAAACAAGGACAAATAGTTTAAAATTATTTAAAAAGACGAAGTACATTGTGGTCGGCAACAGGAGAGAGAATGGCTCCCGGTATTAATGGAAATGTTAAGGTGACATGTGACATATGACAGTTTGGATGGGCAGTCACAATCATGTAGATGTGATCTGCACATTTCAAAAATCTATGTAACTAAGCATTGACCAAAGGTCCAACCGACACTATTATAGGAAGCACGTGGTGTTCGTGTGTATTAAGGTATAAATTTTTTTTTTTTTTTTTTTTTTTTTTTTTTTTTATACCTTAATACACACGAACACCACGTGCTTTGTATTCAACAGGTATACTAGCCACTCCTGGATATTTCCACTTCATGGTTTGTTCCAGTTTCACTTTTAATATTATAGGAAATCAACTGATGAAATATGACATATAGAATATTATAACTAGATTGCATATTCCAGATCTCACACTTAAACCTGTCTATAATAATTAGGGTGTTAATTTGGGAGCAATTGAAGTGGACGTAAAGTATGAATGCAAGAAATAGACTAAACAATCTATTAGACAGTGGGTGGTTGACTACAATAAAAGGGTCTACCAGGCACTATCAATACTGTGGAAAAGAAGAAATCTGACTATGAAATTAAAATACTAAAAATTAAAAAACCAAAATTGAAAGCAATGGATAAATGGGGTAAAATTTAAATAGTTCAGTTAAACCCCTAGTCGATGGGAGAATTATAAAATTAATATGTAAAAGCGTTGCTCAAGACCAACGTATGTAATTATATTGTCCGACCTCGTTCTCACTATTTTGTTCTCTGGAAGCTTGAACCACTTTGATTTGTCTTTATCTAAAAAGTATATCTTACCATTATTATCACTACCACTTTCTGAACCGCTTGTAAATTCACTTTCTTCTTTAATTTCCACTTCTTTAGAATCCTCCCTTTTATGTGCAATCTCTTCTTGAACCTCTTCTTCCAATATGATTGTTGCTTGACTTTATAATGCGGTTTGTTCTTCCTCAGATTCAGTCAATGAACGATTTCTCCTTATCAGAAAGAGTGCCTAGCTTTGCCAATATACGTTTTAACCTCTCCTGCTGTTGTTTGTAAGACATAATTATTGTATAATGGAATATCGCTAAAAGAAAAATAAAAATCATAGTACATCTAGAAAAAATATCTTCTTCTTCTCATTGCGCCGTCTCCTTTCGAAGGTTGGCGATCCAAATGGCAATTGTAGTTTTGTAAAGTGCTGCGCGAAAGATCTCTGCGGATGAGCGGTCGAACCATCTCCTCAGGTCTTTCAGCCACGAGTTCTGGCGTCTTTCTGCTGATCTTTTGCCCTGTACTTTTCCTTCCAGTATAACTTGAAGTAATTCATATCTTTCGCCTCTCAGCACATGACCCAAGTATTGCAATTTCCTCTCTTTGATTATTCTTAGTAATTCTTTTTGTTTACACATGCGACGAAGTACCTCAGCATTAGTAACTCTTTGTACCCATGGAATCCTCAACATTTGTCTGTATATATACATCTCAAAGGCATCTATTCTTTTTTCTATTTCGGAGTCCATTGTCCAACTTTCACAGCCATACATTAAGACAGAAAAAACGTAACATCAAAAATATCATTTCAATTTATTTCTAGCAAACAAAATAACTAAAATTTACAACAGTAGTTTACCGAGGTATGACAAACCTCAACCGTCTTTGATCAACTCGTAATTGAAACTGAAATTGTATGGACAGTTGGTTACAAGGTCATCGCGAGAAAATAGCTAAATATAGCTAAATAGTGAAAATAACAAATAGCTATTTTTGTTGAAATAATTACCATATCGGGATAGTATTATATATTTTTTATAGATATAAAAAGTAATTACTAATAGTTGCCTTAATAAGTCTTCAAACTTTTATGTCCGCCTGACGAGCCACCTCTGCGACCACTACCCCAACTCCTCGCGTTGCTGGTAGCGGTTAGTTCTTAAGTATAATTAAACTAAACGACAACTTTTCCAACTTTTAGATTACTTTCATACTCGTTCTACCGATGTAATTATAGTACTGTCGAAATTGACGATATAATTTGCCGCCGCAGTTGCTCTCACGTGCGTCATTATCGAACAAATTTAGCGAAATATTGCAGGTAGAAACTAGAATTATCGATGCCAATTACGGACTAATTGATAATTATATCTCTCTATCGTTCAAAGTTCACGCGCCAAATGTACAGAAAAAGTCCTAAAGAAATTCAAGAACTTTTAAATACTTTTTATTGTGAATATTTCAAGAATTCTACAATTCAAGATATTTTTAAATTGCTTTAATTTAGATAATTGAGAAAAACTTACCGCGGAATGAAACATTATTCTGCTTAACAAGAATGCTGTCTTTAGGACTTTTACACAATTTTCCAAAACTACTGATGTGTTGAGCAACTAACTACCTCGTGTAAGCGGAGTGGTAAAAATATGCCAATAGTGATGTGAAATTGTATTATTTGGATTCTTAAAGTTTTATTATTCAACTTCTAAATTATCTTTCAGATCTGATATGATCATATTGGTCTGACAGACCAATAAGGAGTAAAGACGTACATTGATATATATTAATTTGATATAGAATAATTCCGATAATTACTGTTATTTTGACATAGATATCGACACTCTATAAATGGAGTTCATAAAACAAATATACCAAAAGAAGACTGCAGCTTTTCATCTCATGGAATTTATCTATATTATAGATTTTAAAATGCAGTAAAATAAACGTTAATCCCCCCTGTCAAACCAACAAATTTATTGGATGAAATCGCTTTTAAAAAGAGGTACATATTTGTAAACAGTAACACTTATTGTACATATCGTTAGTGTTTGTGCAAAGCTTTATAAGTCAAGAAATTAATGTTTTAACCCTGCTGTCCTGTTCGGGTCTATTTGACCCAAAAAAAATTATTTCTTATTTTACAAATTATTACGCGGCGTAACGTTTTGGTATTCCGTGACTTTATTACCTAATCTGAGGTCTTTCAATTGCATATGAGATAAATTTTCAACTTCCTGATTTTTTTGATAAAAATTAAATTGTTACCTATCATACGTTCGGGTCAATATGACCCACGTATTTAAACCGTTAAAAATTTCCTGTGTACGTATGTTTAGTTGGCAGTGTTTTATATTTTCTAACAGTGTTTGTCAGTCATGTAAGTTTATAAATAAAAACAAGTTTCTGCAAGCTAGAACTTGTAAAAAATTTGAAGTGTAGCTGGACGATGTCAGGTAGAAGGGCACGTCATGTAAAAGGAAGTGGGGGTGATAGACAAGTGGTAGGACACTGATGATATGTCAATGTCAAGCACATTCATGCCATTCATATACATTTCAGTCTATTTTTGCATGTTGATAATGTCGCATCGAAGAACGCTAACTGAAAATGAGCTGCGCGAGCTCGCGAACGTGTCAGACAGTCATGAATACATATCAGAAACAGAAAACCATACAAGTAGTGAGAGTGAAGAAGAAAGTAGTGATGATTCTGTATTCCATTCTACGTACCACATCCTGTAGAACCTTCTGTAACAGTTCCTTCGAAAGATGGTAATATTGAGTGGTCGCTTGATCTTCCTTATCAACGCGGTCGTTTTTCTACGGCCAATGTTATAAATAATGCTCCAGGAGTTACAAGGTACGCATGTGCACGAATTTTCGATATCAAAAATTCATTTGACGTGCTCTTTTCTGACATAGTTGCCAACCAAATTATTAATATGACAAACATGGAAGGCCAGCATGTTTTTGGAACCAACTGGAAAGACTTGGTTAAAATTGGTTTTCAAGCATACATTGGTCTTTTATTGTTAGATGGAGTTTTTAAGTCCCATTGTGAATCAACTAAAAGTTTGTGGAATGAAGAAACTGGTCGTAGTATATTTCGAGCAACAATGTCCCTTGAAGTGTTTACAAAAATTTCGCAAGTGATACGTTTTGATAACAAGACTACTAGACAGGATAGGAGACGATTAAATAAACTCGCTGCAATACGTGAAATTTGAAGAAAATGGGTGAAAAATCTACCAAAATTTTTTAACCCTGATGAAAATGTTACTATCGACGAGCAACTAGTAGCCTTTAGAGGTCGCTGTCCCTTCAAACAGTACATTCCAAGCAAGCGAGCGAAATATGGCATAAAAATTTGGACTTTATATGATACCAAAAGTTCTTATGCTCTAAAATTGCAGATCTCTACAGGAAAAGAAGCAGATGCCGCGCCATAACGAAATCAGGGAATGCGTGTGGTGTGTGACTTAACTAATGATTTGAAAGGCCACAGTATTACTTGCGATAACTTTTTTACATCGTACAATTTAGGCCAACTTCTTCTAAAAAGAAAAAATACAATGCTGGAGACTATAAGAAAAAATAAACCAGAGCTTCCAGCACAAATTGCGAATAAAGAAGTTCATAGTTCGTATTTTTACTTCACCTAGCCCAGCCAAAAGACTAATAATCTCCAACGTCTGTCCATTAATACCTCATGAAATTATAGAAAAACACCTTCAAGATCTAGGTCTTCAACTTGCTTCACCAGTGTCATATATTAAAGCACAGATAGCCTCGAAATTAAAACTTCATTAATAATTCCATTCGACAATAATTCGTACAGAATATTTCTCTCCACCGACAAAATGGCATACTTTCTATGCAAAAAACATGGAAATACAGCAAATAATTGTCAAAATCCCCCTAGCAATCCTCTCCCAAATAAACAGCTGTCCCCAGCTGAACCCATTCCTGCTACCCCAATATCAAACAATATGGCACTACCAAACACAACACAAAATACGGTTCCCAGTCAACAGATAAAAACTGTCGATATATCCACCACTTCTATTGCCGCAAACAATGAATTTCTTCCTCCTACTACTGGTCAGAAACGAACTCGTTCTGATTTTAGCGATTCTACCTGCCAAGAAATAAACACTGCTACTAACTTACCCATCAAAGACATAAAAATGTCTTCACCCGATGCAAAAGTGCATAAAAAGCATAAAACTAAAAAATCCAAGAAAGTCGCACCCGATCATTCTAAATTAACCGCCTTTTCTGTTCTCACAATCAATAATCTTTATCAAGAAAATCCAAACTTATTCTCTTTACCGGTTGAAAATTTTCTTGCCTTTCTGGAAACTCATTCGGCAGTAATAATCCTCTTCAAGAAGTACAGCAGTTTACTCAAAATGTTCGATCACTACTCGACGACATGTGTAGAATATAAACTTCACTGGAAGATAGAAAAATCAAGAATAAATTTACAAGAGTTTCTAAGAAAATTAAACAGCAACTTAATATAGACAATTCAAAAATTGGAAGCACAACATCGCAATCTACAAATAATGATGAAGATTATCTTACCGACTCTTCTCTAACCTCTCAACGTTCTCAATGTTAAATATATTCTACTTTCACGTTAGTGCAGTGGAACTGCGGTGGGTTCTACTCTCGCTTAGAACGCTTACAACAATTAATCAATAATACAAAAGCAAATATCATCTGCCTTTAAGAAACCAATTTCAAGGAAACACATAGAAGTGATCTTAAAAATTTTGAAGGTTGCCATTTCATTTCTACTACGTATACAAGAACAAGTGGAGGAACATCTATCTTCGTGTATAATGATTTATTTTCTATACAATATATCCTGACTACCAATTTAGAGGCCATAGCAATAACTGTCTGGTGTCCGACCGACCAAATAACCATATGCAGTACTTATATTCCACCTAATTACAACTAAACAGAAACAGAGTTTTTTTTGTTAAAAGACATTCAGTTGTTCAGAATCCCTTGTAAAATATAAATAACTTGATAAAACTGTTATATTATTTTTTAGTCATAGGTTCTAAGCTGATAGATTAACTGTAGCAATTAGTAACATGTGCTTTTTGTAATTATTGTACACAATATTGTTTGTGTCAATGGTCTTTGCAGCCGAGACACATTAATTTTAAATAAAAAAAAATGTTTTGAAAAAAATGAAGATTAAGGTAGCGATACTTTTCAAACTGAAGTTTAAAAAATTTTAATTTCTGGGGATTGATTGTTATTTATAGAACACCTTCAATTGCCAACTTTATTTATTTGATGTAACAATGATCTTCGAAAATAAATACACTTATGTCCATTGACACATCAAATAAATCTACTTATCGCGTTATCCACCAAAATAGAAATGACCGTAGACCTGAGTTTTACTCTAATGTTAGAAAAATAAAAACCAATTTTATTTATATAAAACTAATTTAACTTGAATGAAATCGTAGGCTTCCACGGCCAGAGTCAGAATTATAGTTTATTCGTCTTCCGGGTTTGGACCGTGTCATTTGTGAGTGACCCAAAAGTGGGTTCATCTCGAGATGAACCCACTTTTGGGTCACTCACAAATGACACGGTCCAAACCCGGAAGACGAATAAACTATAATTTAACTTGTATTAACCTGCACTACCACAAATGCATATATATCCTAGCTATAAAAAATTAAAAGTTAGCAAAAAAAAGATAAAAGTTCTTATTACAAACTACTAATCTGCATCCAATTCATCTTCATTTTCGACAGAATCAGGATATACGTCACGTACATCACTTTCGCAAGGCAAACTTTTATAGAAGTCATGAAAAATTTTAGAGATTTAATGTTATAATTCTATTAAGTTTTGTTTATTCTTATCAGAAATAGCTACCGGGACCTTATGACTAAGTTTTGAAGTCAAAGACACTGTATTGTGGCCGCTTCGCTGAAAGTTGACTTTCTTAAAAGGTTCCAAAGGATTTAATAAAGTTACATTTCGTCAAACAAATTTTTCGCCTTCGTTCACTTTCTTTTGGTGTAAAGAAGTTTTAAATAGTGAAGCGTAATCATAAAAGTGTTCCCTTTTCATTTCTTTTACGACAAATGGTTTCCCTTTCCTGTTTGTCTCACTAGTTGCATCCAGTCATAGGGATGATTTATTGATGTTCCATTCTCTTCCTAGTTCTCTCTATCATGAAATGGTTAGTGTCACATTCCATATGTGTATGTCCTGCGATAAGGAACTTATGGTCAATGGTTTTCAAATATCGGCTGTTTTGTAGTAACGTAAAAAACATAGCCATAACGTAAGTATTCGTATTTTGACCACCATACGTATCTAAGTACAATATAACGTGGGTAATGTCCGTAGGAAGGTCAACAAGATGCTTATACAAGAATGAACCAATTTGATTTACACCTCTTCCGGAAATTACTTCGTGCCACATATGATTAAAAGATTGTCCGGTAATACCATCATGGTCAGTAAAATTAAAGATTAGAGTTCCACAGTTGTCTTTTATAAAACGCAACGTATATAACTAGATTAGGTGTTGTGAGACGCTGCTGCATATCAAGGGTGTACACTTTTGTAGAGGTGTTGTCCTTATTGTTTATTTTGTCATTTGCTTTCGATTTGTATGCGTAGTCTACTTCGGCTTGATGAATGGCTAGTTGTTTACATAATTCGTCTTTGTTTTTATCATTTGCTTTAATTTGTATATGCAGTTGGTCACATGTTTGACCTGTATTTTTTTGTCTTTATAGATATTTTTATGTTGTGAAAAATGTTCCCGTAAATCTTTTTGCTTACAGGTTGGTGTTCGGACTCATTTTTAAGATATTCTTCATAACTTTTTGCAGCTGTTTAGTGCGGTGGAAGATACTTTTTACTTGTTTGGTTTCTGCAATAGTGACTTTCGTGTGCAGGTAAAGACAAAATGTGATGTTTAATAGCTTAAGTAACTTTATCGCATAATTTATGCCACGGATTATGGGATCCTCTATTATCGTCGTATGTTATTTCAGAAGCGCCCTTTTGGAGTAAAGTGTTGGTAATAAATTTACTGCTTTCACCAAAAATCTTTTGAAAGCACGACTTACATGTGAGTATTAAATATTAATCTGAAGATGATATTGATAGGTTACCAAACGAAATTTTTGTTTAGATCCATCAGCAACTTTTTGTTTTCATTTTTTCTTTTCAACGATGTTTACAAGACTAGCTAAATACACAATTCTCTAATTATAGCTACCCATGGCCCAATATTTTTTAAATAAAGTGTGTCTTATAACATCATTAAACTTTTCCTGGCATTTTATGCGACAATTCGTTAGTGATTTGCATTGTCTCGCTTCAATTTCTTTGCCTTTTCCAGTTTTGTAGCTTTGGCCTAAATTTCTTTTCGATTTATTTTCTAACCTTCGTTTTCTTGTGTCACCTTTTATAAGTTTATTTTCGCTATTTTTTATACGAATATTCCTATTCCGTTTCACTGGTGATATGTGCACTGTGTCTTGTAACTTTACATGACTCACACCAACCACATTTGAATTGCCTTCATTTCCCAGTTGGCTTTTTTTTCGGTCTAAAAATGTCATTTTGTACCACTGCCTATGTTACTATTAGTCTATCTATTTTCTGGCTCTGGCTTTTCGTCTGCTTTCTCTTGATGTTGATAAGATTCGGAATCGGAATCTACGTGTTATTGTAGTTATTAGTCACACTAAAATAAATTTTAATAATAATAAATTACTTGTATTATTTGATTGTACATTCCCACACATTTCCAAAATTTTATTAGCTAGGAAAGACCTTGATTTTAAACTGTTAAAACTGTTTAAAATTTGTTACAAATACGTGCTTAATACTTATTTTGAGGTTAGAAGTTAACTGAATACTGGTGTTAAGTCACAAAAAGTTGACTTATCACTAAACGCACGGGATGCCCTAGTGGTGCTTTTGGAAATAAGTCAAGTTATACTCCTTTCCTCGCAATGAATGATAAAATTTTGATTTAGTCATTGGGCACCAACTCATATCTAGATTACGGTATTATTATTGACTTATGTCTCTTTGCACAACCACAGATAAACTTGTTTTTTACAGCGTCGTGTCCTTTTCTCAGTTTTCAGCAAATGTATACTTCTACCCCTTTGCACGCGTACCAACGATATTACTTATTGTTTTGTTGCTTATAAAGATTTTTAGTTTATTCGAAAAAAAAAGATACTATTCAGTCTCTGTCTGAATCAAATATTTTATAGATTTTATTTAGTTTTCTTATAAAAATATCCGTAAACTTTAGTGCTGTTTGTGTAAATCTTATGTTTTTTTATTCTCAGCTACGTGTGTACACGTTCTCGGCCATCTGCTTGTGCTGTCTCTGGCCGTAACGTGTGTAAGAAGCTAGCAATATCGAGTTATATATAAGATGATCGACCGCATCCGAGCAGCTAACCCCTCCAGCAGCACCACCACCAGACGCAATATTAGATTTGTGCAAAACACGCCGTTCGCAATAAATCGGCGGTCGAGAACGCCCCTCTGGATTCCAAATATCTTCATTTTGTTTAATAGATAATTCCAGCGTCTAGTCGAAGCCCGCAAATATGCTACTGGTGCTGCTGCTGCCATGATTTAATCTCCCTTAATCGAAAAGATTGTATCGTTTATGTTCCTTATATCGGTGGAAAATTGATCCGATCTAGAAAAGGATAAGGTTTCTTCCGAGATTTTATATCTTTAGAAGCAATTACTAAATTAACCAAAAATTACGATATTTATTAACAGAAATCTTAATAAAAAAATTACAATAATAAACAATCATTTTAATTTTATTTGTAAAAAATACAAAGTTTAGCATCCAATTCAATGATTAAGCTATAACTTATTTATCAGAATTAAGTTAAACTGAAATTTTGAATATACCATTTAAACTTTTTCTTGGCATCATTGCTGCTAGTAGAATGAGATGCGTGTGATTTTACATTCAGATTTTTCCCGTATTAACTTGTTTTTAGTGAGATTTTTACTACGGTGAGGAAAGTGAAAGGATATTAAGTTCTCTATTAGTTATCAAATAATAAAATTTTGTAAAAATCAAGTGAATCACTTATAAAATGGAAGTAAATAGTGACATGTTTCTTCTCAGACCCTTCTTTTAACTTTCACATAGACTCGCTTAACAAAGTAACTCGCGAGTATCTCGGGGGATATGGGACGATTGCGTCAATTTTAGCTGAGGTACGTTAAGTTGAAGGCACTATTGCGCCACACTAACTAAGATGGTACCTTATCACTGAGTATGATTGTGCTGCCTCTCGTGGTCACTTAGTTTCTTAATGTTTTCCTTGTGCGACTCATAGATATGGTGCGACTGCACCGCCGCACCGTTATGCATTAATAGATGACATATGTTTTTATAATTAAAAATGGAAATAATATATACGCATTTTTTCAAGAATATACACTTATACTTACGGTCTTATATTTACTAAGTATAAAACAATTTTAACTATTGTTTGAGATATG
The DNA here is from genome assembly GCF_040954645.1 of Diabrotica undecimpunctata. Lineage (NCBI taxonomy): Eukaryota > Metazoa > Arthropoda > Insecta > Coleoptera > Chrysomelidae > Diabrotica > Diabrotica undecimpunctata. The sequence continues at coordinate 52,408,215 of NC_092803.1, forward strand.
TACCCCATATTAATTAAATTAAAGCTGTAAGTACGTAGATAGACGTGAATGAAGACTGGGCAGGACGCTATAAACCAGGCATTATATTATTATATAAAATTGTTTTTTTTTTCGTCATATTGCCTAAAAAATAACAATGAACCATGAGCGCTCGGGTGTATGTAATATAAAAAGCATTAGACATGTGAAAACAAGTTAAATTTACAATATTACATAATAAAGTATGTAAATTTGGTTTGAAACAGTAAAAATATCAAAACTTACATTTCTTTCTAATAAGTGTACTAGATAATAGGGACTGATACGTTTGTGATTTTCCATTCCTTTAACTTTAATCCAATTTAAATGGAAATGTTAAAATAAAAATCGCCACATCAAAAACAATAGATAATAGATAATCGAAAAATAATATCTTGAATATCTTGCCTGTTTGAGTCCGTTTCAATTTAGGTAAAAAGAAATAAGAATTTTTTAGCAAAAGGTATATTTATTAGACTGGCGTTATCTAACTGCACCATGAACTACCTGGGCCCATTAATCCCAAGTACCTGCTGCCCCATCGTCAAGAAGGTTGGGAATTAAGTCTTAAGGACCGGAAATTCTCTCTTAAATAGTCTCTCTTTATAACGATTCCCTATATAACGATAATTTCTCTATAACGATGAAAATAGTAAACGTTGGTTGGTTCGTCATAAGGACAATGTATTAATTCTTTCTCTATACCGATATCGTTCTCTCTTTATAGCGATGACTTTTCAGCGTTCAATAGTCCATGACAAATGTGGTATTGTATTTAAAGTTCAAACTACCTGAGTCACGAGTGGCAAAGTCATTGTTCAGCGGTTGTTTTGTTTTGCGCTTAAGGAATGAGGCCACCCATTCTACTCATTCTTATCAGAGGGTTAAGTGACTCGCTTTTATTGTTCGCGCGGCGTGCCTAACTGTTATTACACAAATGTTGTCATCTATTGACGACTTTTGCGGAAACCTCAGCACGAAGATTTAGATCGCGCTATGCTTCAGTGGTTCCAGCAACAGTGTGTGAACCATATTCAACTTTTTGGGCCTGTGGTCAGGACAAAAGCTGAGTTTTTTGCAACTGAGCTTGTAATTGAGAAATTCAAGGCATCTGAGGGTTCACTGAGCAAGTGTAAGCTGCGGCACAAGATCAACTACAGGCAAATCAGCTGAGAGGCTCGCGATGTTAACAAAAACGTAACGGATGATTGGCTAGAAAACGTGTAGTCTGGACTGAAGGCACGATATGCGTCAGACGACATTTTCAATGCTGATGAGACTGGATTGTTTTTTAAAATGACACCACACAGAACTTTAAAATTGAAATCGGAAGGGTCCTTTTTTGGAAAGCTCTCTAAGGAACGCATTACAGTTTTAATGACCGCTAACATGACAGGTTCGGTGAAGCGAAAATTGTTAGTGATAGGGAAGTCGAAAAACCCACACTGATTTAAAAAAAATCTACCGGTGACCTATAAAGCAAACAAGAGTGCGTGAAAATTTTTGAAGAAGCGATAAGAAAGTGGGATATCGAGCTTAAAGGGAAAAAATTTTTCTGCTTGTAGACAATTGTCCTGCTCATCCTGTACTGTGCGACCTTCAAAGCATTGAACCATGTTTTCTGCCAGCAAACACAACAAGTATCCTTCAGTCCATGGACCAAAGTGAAGACTTTTGATGGAATTGGTTGAGAACAATGGCGATCTTAAACTAAACATTGTTGACGCCATCCTAATGATTAGTAAATCCTGGGACGAGGTGACGAGCAATACAATAAAATATTACTTCAGACACGCAGGGTGGCTGGAAGATCAAGGATTGACTGATGATGAAGATGACCTGCCATTAGATGTTTGGGCCAGACAGTTTGCACTTACTATCACCTAAGGAGCGGAAGAGCTAACAGATTTTTAGCTAACAGCTAACCTGACGAGGAAATCCCACAAGCAGTTCATGTAGAAGAAGAAGAAAGCAGTGACCCAGAAGTGGAAGCAGAGCCAGAACCAGCGACGACTCCTCAGTACTGCATCGATTCTTCATCTGCCAGGAAGACGATATGAGTGCTGCGGAAGATTCTATGCGTCTTCAGAACAAGGTTAGGTCAGTTCTGTGGAAAGGGAAAAAGAAACAAACTAAGGTGACAGACTTTTTGGTAATGTAGGCTAAATATATTTTACAGTAGCATATTATTTTGTTATTCTACAGTACACATGTTTTAATTGTACAGTCATTTTTTTATACTGTAGGTATTGCTTATATTATTCCTTAATAAATCTATGTGGTATATAATATAGTGTTAATTCATTTATATTGGTTTTGATATTTTTTTTAAATTAAAATAGGTTATTTAGTAAAGTATTATTAATATTACAGTATCGAATTTTGTCTCTCTCTGTATAACGATCTCTCCTTATAACGATGAAAATTCCCGGTCCCTTGCATATCGTTATAGAGAGAGAGGACTGTAGTTGAAAGTAAGAATATAAATATTTTCATTTATTCACTTCACTTGCAAGTATTACGGTATAGTTTTGTCCGTTAGTGTTTAAATTTTATATGGCGAATCCAACGACTATGTTTAGTCAAAGGAGAGAACTTTTATTAATAATTAATGAATATAAATATTTAAAGGCCCATGTCTCCAAAGATGGAAAAGTTAGATGGCAATGCATCAAAAAAGGGTGTCAACAAAAAGTATACACAAAGGAAGGTGATGAAAATTACGTTATTCTTGAAAAAGCATCGGTGAAGAATAATCATGCTCCAGATATTAACGTTGACCGGCACATTTTTAGTAATTCTACAAAGAGGAAAGCTGTAGAAGATATATGTGAAACACCTTTAAAGATTGTCCACAAGGAATTAAGGAAGGAAAATTTCAGCAATTTACTGCTGACGACGAAAGACATTTCTTGCGTTCGAAAAAATATCTATGCTGCAAGACGAAAATCCACACTATAATTATTGCCCAAGTCACAGAAATAAGTTCTACAAGTGCTAGTGAACTTAAATTTAAAAATAAATACAGCTGAAAACTTTTTATTATCTACGAAAAATAATTCCGCAATTTTTAGTTGTTTCACAAATTTTTACTTTTTGTGTAATGTAGATTCTTTGTAAATGTAGATGAAACTTTTCAATACTGCTCTAAATATTTTTGTCAGATGTTTACTATACACGGCTACAAAAATTGTTTTTGTTTCTCTAGTATTTTGTTTGTTAACAAATAAATCACAGCAATCGTACAAAAGTACTTTTGATACATTAATAACAATATGTACAGATTTGAATTTAAATTTCAAACCGAAGCGAATAATTTCTGATTTTGAAATAGCAATTCAAAATGCAGCCAAGTTAGTGTGACCCGACATTATTATATTTTGTTGCAAATTTCATTTAACATAAAATTGATACCGAAAAATTCAAAATTTAGGTTTGTCCTCGGAATATAAAAATCAAACTGTTATTGGAAAATATTTTAAATTGTTTTTCAGCATTCTTTATTTAGATCCAAATGATGTTGGTGATTTTTTTTCTAATGAACTTTTTAATATTATGCCAGAAGATGACAAAGTTTTGCAATTTTGTGATTACCTAGTGATAATTATTTAAAGGAATATTCAACATTTCCACCTTACATGTGGGCTTCAAATTCATTATCTCTTATATTTACTACAAACGCGTGTGAATTATTTTACTCAAAATTTAACGAATGTTTTTATAAATCACACCCTGATATACACTGCGCTCCAAAATTAACGTATAATTTTAAAATTCTAAGTTTGAGTTGTAATGAAAAATTTTTGTTTATTCTTTTCTGCTTTATGGTTGTTTTAGAACATCTTAAATAAAAAACTTTCCTTTTTTTACAAAAAAATGTATTGAAATTAACAATATAACATCATAAATCTAAACATCTAAACAAACTAACATAAATTAATGACGAAATTGAAATTACTAGTATCGAGTATTGCCTCCTCTGGCATTTATTACTGTTTGACAACGATCTCTCATACTGAGAATAATCGTTCTGATTTCTTCTTTATCAATTTAATCCCAAATTTCAACTAACCACAAAAACAGTTCATCTAATGTGTCTGGTGCATTAGGTAGTTGTCGTAGTCGTCTGCCTATGATGTCCCAAAAATGTTCTATTGGGTTGAGGTCAGGACTTCTCGCAGGCCAATCCAAGGCAGGAATTCCAACCTCCTGACGATACTGCTGCACAATTCTTGCCGTGTGTGGCCTGCCATTATCTTGCATAAGCATGAAATTATTCCCAATAAATGGTGCAAATGGCACGACATACTCTTTTAAAATGTCTGTTATATGAACAAAGACAGTACCTGGATTCATCGGTGAACAATATTCTTCCCCAATCGTCATTATTCCAATCAACATGTTCACGAGCAAAATGCCATCTTTGCCTTCTATGGTCGTTGGTCAATAATGGGCCAATTGTTGCCCTTCCAGTGTGTAGGTCGTTTTCGTCAAGTCTTCTTCTAATCGTATTTTGGATGATTCTAAAGTTATAACGATCCAAAAATTAATTTTGTAAAGAAGTACTGGTAACAAACCTTTGTCTCAGTGGACGAAGTGTCAGAAACCGGTCTTGATTAGAAGTTGTCAAACTTCTACGGCCCTGACCTGGTCTTCTCGAGTTACTTCCAGTAATAGAAAAACGTGTTAACGCTCTTGAAATGGTTGACTGGGTGACGTTAAGACGTTCAGCGAGTTCTACCTTCGCGAAGAGTAACGATTCTAAAACAAACACATTCTGACAAATTTCAATTTTCTTGTTGCTGGTGGTTCATTTCAAAGAAAAAATACTTAATAAACTTGAAAAACCCCTTTAATCAGCACAACGTAATCCAACCCAACTAAATTCGAAATAAAATTAAGCACAATTAGCATGTTTTTAATTTTTTTGCAAAAAATGGTAAAAACATCAGCGTTTTTTACCATTTTTTCGATAAATTTTACTATATACCGGGGGTAACAATAATATATTAGCACAAAAATCGAAACAGTAAAATTATTTTATTTATCAGGGTTTTTAAAATTATGCGTTAATTTTGGACCCTAGTGTATTTAAATTTACAGATATTTTGTTGAATTTTCAAGCAGAAGCATATGTAAAAATTAGAACTGCACGTAGATTCGAAAAAAACTTGATAAAACGGCAAAAAGAAAAGTTGATTTTATTGAAAATAGGCGTCTCTATTGTTGTTAATGTTGTTTTTTAACATTGAGGGCCTTCCATGCTTAAGTTATAAGTTAAGTACCTACTACATGAATATTACGTTACAAAAATATTTTATTCTATTTACATTTCATCTCAACAGCACTTTCAAATACATCATTTACTATTTCACTCCTCAACAATTAAATTTAAAGAACCCAACTTCCTATATATGTCTATTTTTCCATTTTCTAGGTACCAAATGTTGCAAAACATAAAGGGCCTTTTGTAAAAATCTTTAGTTTACAACCACTTAATTTAGACTTTTGTATAGTTGGTTAGCTATACACACACAAAATTTCACCAAACTTTAGTCCACCTACATTTATTAATAAAAAAAATTCAATGTTCTTAACGTAAATTTAGGACAAATTAATAATTCAAACTACATTGATGGTTGCTACTGTTATTTTATTATAATTTTAATTTATTCAATTTTTAAATATTGCTGGCTACTGTCATATTTAGACAAATACCATAAGTTACACTGACTGCTTTGTTCCGACTTTCGTCCTATCATGTCAATATTGTCATTTCAATCAGTTGCTACCAACAAGTCCTCGTAGACACTTTGTCTCAGGACCCTCAACCTCATCTAGAGTCTTACGTTGCCATGTTATCAATTCCACTTGTGACTTTAACATCATAACATATAAGATCGAATAATGTAACCTAAATTTAAATTAATAACATTTAACGAGTTTGTACCCAAATATTTAGTGGCTCAAAACATGTACACCTAGTAAGTATTAACCACATTTTGTATTAACCTTGGTCAAAATTTTAAATTTCATGTTTTCTTTAATTAAAGTGGTTATATACTTTTAGGTGGGTGGGGGTGGATCTACCCATCTATTGTTTGTAGATTTATAGAAGGCATACGATACGGTACCTTTGAAAAAACTGTTTCAAACATTGACGAAAGTAGGTCTCAGTAGAGAGTATGTGGATGCTATCGCAAATATATACAAAAATGTCGTTAAAGAAGGAAACTTTATATCTAAATCATTTCCAATAACAAAGGGGCTTAAACAAGCATGATGTCTATCTCCGACCTTATTTAAAATATAAATATTCAATTATCGCTAGAGCAGTGGAGGAAACAATCCGGAATGGGAATAGACATAGGCGGTGGTAAATGTCTAACAACTTTATTTTTCGCAGATGATCAGGTAGTCGTAGCGAATGATGAGGAAGACATGGACTACGTGTTTAGAAAACTAAAGAAAGAATATAAAAAATGGGGCTTTAATATGAATATGTCCAAGACAGAGTATCTTAAAATAGGAGATGATGAAGAAGATCCATAGTTAGAAATTAGAAACACAAAAACATGTAATGAATATAAATATCTCGGATCTGTAATATCTAAAGAATTCACTACCAAAAGAGATATTGAAAACAGGACGCAGCAGGGAAAAAAAGCGGTAAACATTCTAAACTCTCTACTATGGTCTAATGATATTAGACAAGAAACGAAATTGACAATCTATCGAACCTTGGTAGAGCCTATTATGACTTATGGGGCAGAAGTTTGGTAGATCACGATAAAAGATAGAAAAAGAATAGAAGTAGTAGAAATGGATTTTCTAAGGAGAGCGTGTGGTGTATCCAAAAAAACATATCAGGAATGAGGATATTAGAAGGAGAACAAATACTCAATATTGTGTATATTCCAGTGTAGACAGAATTGAAACGAGACAACTAGTGTGGTATGGTCACGTGAAGCTAATGAATGAAGATATATGGCCAAAGAAAGCTTTAAATTAGATAACACAACAAAAAAGAAGAAGGGGAAGGCCTTCAGTTGCCTGGGAAGAAAATGCACGGCACATAATGAGAGATAGAGCCATCAAAAAAGACGAATGGATGGACAGAAAACGATGGCGGTCGAGATGCCAGAAGCGGCAGAGGCTGTATAAACCTCGCTTATATATATATATATATATATATATATATATATATATATATATATATATATATATATATATATATATATATATATATATATATACTTTTAGGACACACTGATGATGGAATATAGATTCCGAAAACGTTTTGTGATGTAGCCCGATTGGGTGTTTTAATTATATATCTTTTATAAAGGATTTTAAATAAATTAACTTCTTGGTTTGGGACCGGGACCAATTGTTGTCTTACAATTTGTTGATGCCCTAGGAGTCAAGGCTTCCAAATTACCCGATGATATATATTTTGACAACTATTTTACCACGCTGCTGTTTTTGGAAGAACTTACATCAAGGGGATGTAAAGAAACAGGTACAATAAGAGAAAATTGTCTAGGTAAAGATTTTGATATTGAGGGTTCAGACACATTGAAAAAGAAAGAAAGGGGTTCGTTCGACTACTGCATGGCAGAAAAAAGTGTAATAGTAGTTTGCAAATGGAATGACAATAATGTTGTTTTTGCTGTAATTTGCTAAAAATGTAATTTTGCTGCAATAAATGTAATGTAGCACTACATCCAAAACAATGTTTTTATAAATATCATACAAACTAGATGTTTAATATTTTTTTATTTTAATTTGTTGAAATAATTAGAATAAAAAACTTTGTTTTAAAATTTTGGTACTTTTAATTATTTGTTATTCACAATCATTGATTATGCCACCAGGCTTTTAAAAGGACACCCTTTTTTGTAAAATAGTTCGTATTTTTTACAAAATGTCTTCCATACTTTATTTCTGTCAACCTTAATAATCCTAAAAATTAAATATATCATCAACATAAGAGAATAAAAGTTTCGGCCTTAAATGGGTTAAAGAAATTTATGTTAAATTCATTGTAGAATTCTCCCCGATATTGTCTCTCGGTGGCTTGTATCTCTGGTGCATATTCATTATTACGTAACCACTCTTTATAAAGTTGATATAATTTGGGAAATGGTAAAAATTTGTCAAAATATTGTTTACGACTACAAGCCCTTACGTAATGAGACTCTACAACTAGTATCTGAGCAATATGTGTCCTCACACTTTGTTAAATAACCTCAGGTTCTTTGTTTAAGCGGTTTTTGTGAAGGCCTCGTTAATCGGCTAGTAAAACACAATCAGTTACTTCCATATCAATTTCTTTATAAGTAGTGCTAACCCACTTATCTGTAATATATAGAGTACCGAAAAACATTTTCTTACATACCTGAACCACAGTATATTGCTTAAGCAATATACTGTGCCTGAACTTTTTATGGTCATTAGCAGAAACCCTCCAGAAAACCCGATAATATGCATAGGTGACGATCGCATAAAACGCGTGAAAACTTTTAAATACCTTGGCATTACAATCAATGACCAATCGGATCCACAACAAGAGATAAAAACCCGAATACAAATGGCAAGACAAGCTTTTGTGAAATTCAGACCGCTCCTATGTAATCAAAACCTAAATTTCGAGATACGCTACAGAATGGTCAAGTGCTACATATGGTCCATCTTGCTTTATGGCATGGAAACGTGGACTTTGAAAAAAACATCTATCAACAAATTTGAAGCATTTGAAATGTGGTCATTGAGAAGAATGATGCGCATACCTTGGGTGGATAGAGTTCGAAACAATGACGTCCTTAAGAGAGCCGGCGTGGAAAGAGAACTCTTTGAATTAATTAAAAAACGCAAGATTACGTTACCTTGGGCACATATTGAGAGGAGCAAAATATGAAATACAACAGTTAATCCTACAAGGGAAGATCGAAGGTAGGAGAGGAGCCGGCCGCACACAATTATCCTGGTTAAGGAATATTAAAGAATGGACAGGAATACACAATACAGGCGAGCTGTGTCACGCCGCCAAGAACAGAATTCTAGTAATGAGATAGTCGCCTACGCACTTTGGTGTATGGCATTTTAAGAAGAAGAAGAACTTTTACCTGAACTTATACCTGAACATAACAACAATAGAAACAGAAATTAATAATTCGTAACAAAAGGAAATTGTGGTCGTCTATTAAAAAAAAACAGTAAATATCAATGGGTAGTCTAAAAACTGACATCTTAGAACTGGAAGGTAAATATTTGGACACATCAGCAGAGAAAGGCTCTCTATGACCACTAGACTTTACATCACTACCACTCGGGTCTAAAAATTTGCTAGAACCAAGCCGTATGTTTCTTTTAAATTCGATTAAATCATTGCCATGTTGAATAAGTATTTTATCGGATGATAGATATGATGTACTTGCACATAAAGGGTTTTCTGTAACATCCAAATCTTTTGCAACAATTTCTAATTTTTCCATCTCGCCAGAAAATAAATTTTGCTCAATATTTATAATAAAATATAAAATACGTATTTTTACTTACAAAAGTATGGTTATGATAATTACTTACCAGATTCAGCGTCTATTTCACTATTTTTCAAATCAAATTCTAATATACGCCTAATACGATTCATTTTGAAAATATATCTCGATATTAAAACACTTTTATAGTAAAAAATATCAACTAAACCAAATAATGTACAAGTTACATTTACGTAAATGGGATATACTGTAACTAGTCGAACAAAAACAAAGCAGCAACTCATATATCATATCGGATTCCCCGGTAAACTATTCATACAACGGGATTTATTTACGGGATACACCATATGTTTGATTACTTTTTATTTAGAAAAAACATATAATCCACATCAACCACGTTGGGTTATTAGTGGAGTGACGTACACAAGAGTTCATTTTATTTACATTAAATAGATGTATATAAACGTAAATATTTTAAATAATTTATTACATGGTCAGTGTTTATGGCTAAAGTGGTTTTGATGTCATCTGAGAATCCATATTTTCTTCTTGTTTCTTCATGGTACTGGCAGTCAATCAGAATATGCTTCACCGTCAATGGGAGAAGAGTTTCTGCAGGTTGGAGAAGATTCTTTGTTGATTAAGAATTTATGGGTCAGTCCAGTGTGTCTAATTCTTAGTAGGTTGGTTATTACTTGGTCCCTTCTATTGGATGGATTATTCAAGATGGTCTTCACAAGGGGATAAATCTCATATAGTTTGGTTGATGAATATTTCCAGTAGTCTTGCCATAAGTTCACACAGTGGTCTTTAATTAGGTTTTTGAGATCAGAGTATGAGTAATTTCTTGATTTGGTTGTGTATTGTGAGTTTATTCGACTTGTGTTTGCTAGGTTGTCCACTTTCTCATTTCCAGCTATTCCTACATGCGACGGTACCCAGATAAATGTTACTTCTTTTCGAGTTGATTGAATTATATTTACCTCCTTTTTTATAGCCTGAAATATTGGATTTGTAGGGTATATTTGTTTTACACCTAATAGAGCATTTAATGAGTCAGTGATAATGACACATTTATTCTCACTACGCGTTTTGGAGAAAATTAAGGCTTCGAAAATGGCTATGGTCTCGCCTGTGAGGATGCAGCCGTTTGTAGGTATGGATATAGTGTGAGTAGTTTATTTACAGTAGTATGCAGCAGCATGTCCGTCATGACCTTTAGAGGCATCACTGAAAATTTGGAGATGATTAGGATAATGAGATATCACTTCGGAGTACAAATGTTTAATGAAAATCGAATTTGTAGTTGATTTGGGGTATTTTGTAAGGGTTAAGTCAATGGTAAGTGGTTGGATTGTCCAAGGAGGAAAATTAACGCTGACTTGTATAGATCGATTTAGCTTATCCATATCCAAGTTAGAGGATTTTGTTCGTTCTATAAGAGGAGTACTATTTTTAGATGGTTTTTTAGACCCAATACTGGGATGGCAAATTCGGGAGAATACTGGATGTTGTTTCTGTGCTGATATTTTCCTATATAGTTTAGGGATAGTTGTTGGCATCTAATATACAGAGGTGGTTCTCTTGCTAAAACTTGTAAGCTACTAATAGGACTAGTTCTGAAGGCACCCAGTGCTAATCTCAAAGCTGTAGATTGTATGCTATTTAGTTTTTTTAAAGCAGTTTTGCTTGCAGCACCGTAAGATAGCAACTGTAATCTAATTTACTTCTAACAAGTGATTTGTAAAGGTTGATTAATGTTTTACAGTCGGCACATTTAACCGGTTTTGGCATGCTTGTTGTAATTTTTTAATATGCACATTCCGATTTAGTTTTTTATCGAAAGTTAGGCCTAAAAAACTTACTTCTGTTGACTCATTTATAGGTAAATCATTTAATGTTAAATTAATTGTATGGTGAGTGTTATTTTTACTAAAAATTACGTATTGAGTTTTTTCTGCAAAAAAATTGAATCCGGTTTGTAATGCCCAGTTTTGAAGTCGATTTAACAAAAGGTGTAATATATTTGTTGCTAAAACTAGGTTATTAGATTTGGTGTAAATAACAATATCATCCGCGTAAATGCTTTAATAGGAGCTTTATGTTGCTATTAAAAGCCACTAAAAATAGGGTTGGACTTAAAATGGATCCTTGAGGGATTCCATTATCTAGCATTTTTGGAGAACATGCTTGCGAAGCAAGCATGTTACCTTGAATTCCATAATTATTAAGTGTTGCTAAAATAGAGTATTTCCATGTCCTATCAAAAGCCTGGGTTATGTCAAAGAATATTGCAATCAACTTCTGATTGTTTGCAAAGACTTCATTGATTGAGGTTTGCAGTGAAATATGATTATCTAATGTAGACCGTTTCTTGCGAAAACCACTCTGAGACGGGGTAAGGAGATCTTTTGTTTCTATATACCATGTTAGACGGAGATTTAGAATTTTTTCCAGTATTTTGCACATGCTGCATGTGAGAGAAATAGGACGGTACGATGAGGGTATATCTTTGGGCTTATTGGGTTTAATAATGGGAATAGTTATTGCCTGAGACCAGAGTTTTGGAAATTTATAATTTAAAAAACAGGTATTGAATAAATCTAACAATATTATTTTTGCTCTGAAAGGTAGGTGTTTTATAAATATTGGTGGAATATCATCTTGTCCCGGGGATGTATTTTTGGAGTTTACAATAGAGTATTCTAGTTCTTGAAGAGTTATGGTAGCATTTAATGGATCACCAGATTCTTTATCAACGATTTCGAATGATTCTATATTTTTTGCTTATGCAGTAATAATTGCGGCGTTATATTTTGGTCGCTAGAATTTTCTTGGTAAACTTCGGCTAAAGTTTCACCAATAGCTTTTCTACAGGTGATGATCTCATTATTATATGTTAGTGCATTGATATGCCTAAAGGAGTTGGTACCTTTAAGTTTCCAAATTTTAGACCAAATAACCTGTGAAGGTGTTGATAAAGTCTTTCCAAGTATCTTGTTTGCCTTTTTTCATAAGATATCTTGATTCAGCTCTGAGTTTCTTAAAGTTAAGTAAGTTTTCGTGTGTATTATGTTTTTTAAGTTTACTAAAGGCATGTTTACAAGATAAGAGCGCTTTTGCAATTTTACTATTCCACCAAGGTATGGGTTGCCTTTTACAGGGTTTTGTCTTTCCTATATTTTCTAAAGCTGCTTCTATAATAATATTATTTAAAGAGGTGATATCGTAGTTTACATCATTGCTTAAATAGAAGTTTTCAACTTTTTTATTGATATAAGTTAGATAGGATGCCCAATTTGCATTTTTTAATTTCCAGGACTGCCTTTTTTCATAAGATATCTTGATTCAGCTCTGAGTTTCTTAAAGTTAAGTAAGTTTTCGTGTGTATTATGTTTTTTAAGTTTACTAAAGGCATGTTTACAAGATAAGAGCGCTTTTGCAATTTTACTATTCCACCAAGGTATGGGTTGCCTTTTACAGGGTTTTGTCTTTCCTATATTTTCTAAAGCTGCTTCTATAATAATATTATTTAAAGAGGTGATATCGTAGTTTATATCATTGCTTAAATAGAAGTTTTCAACTTTTTTATTGATATAAGTTAGATAGGATGCCCAATTTGCATTTTTTAATTTCCAGGACTGATTTATTGGGAAATCAAGGGGATGAATGTGATCTGGTGTTATAGAAATTGGAAAGTGGTCACTATTATATAATGAGTTCAAAGTGTTTCATGACAATGTAGTTGAGAGTGATTGACTGCATAAGGATATATTAATGGTGGAAAATGAGCCGTTATAAGAATTAAATCTAGTTGGTTTCCCTGTATTAAGTAACAATAAATCAGAACAATCAATTAGGTTTTTCAATAAGTTACCGTATTTATCAGTTTTGTGACTTCTCCATGCCGGGTGGTGGCAGTTCATCTCCTAAAATTAATTTAGGATGTGAAATTTGGTCTATCAGATTATTTAATTCGTGCATATCTAGATTACTAGGGTTTGGTAAATAAATGTTACATATGTTAATCTTTTTAAGATAGGTAATAGAGACTGCTACAGCTTCAAGATTAGTACTTAGCGCGATCGGTTTAGCTTCCAAATCAGCTCTAGTGAAAATAGCTACTCCACCACCAGCTTGTTGAGCTATTCGATTTTTTTTTAAAACATTGAAAAAATTTTAAATTTATATTATTTTGTTTGAAGTGGGTTTTTTTAAGACAAAGAATTAAAGGGGAAAGCTCGCCGATTAGTAGTTTTAACTGTTCATAATGGGTATAAAACCCATTTATGTTCCATTGCACTATAAATGAATTAGTGATCACTTGATTATATCCTTTAACTAGTGATGATTCGTCAGTTTCGTCAGCTGAAGAAGAATTAGGGTTTATTTTTTTCTTTAGTCGGGTGATATTATTTCTTAACCTAGAATTTTGTGTGTAACAATAAACAACATTAAGGATCTGAATTAGTTCCTCTGGTTCATTGGAGTAATCTTTAGAAGTTAATTCAGGGTTATGAGAGTTTAAAACATTTTCCAAAAAATCACACATTTCATTGAAATTTAGTATAAATAGAGGTGATCTATTTTCGATTTGTCTTTGATGGATTCTAGGGAGTGAATGACATCTTCGCGGGGGGTTTTGAAAGAGGTTTTGGGTTTCTTTTTTAATTTATTTTGTTTAGGGGTATTAAAAACGGATGAGTCGGTTTTTGGGTTGTCTTCGTTAATTTTAGGAGATGATATGTTATGTCTTTTAGCTGTTTAGCTGTTTAGAATTGACTGCATTATTTAAGGTTATTGGTGTTTCTGGTGTCGTAGTATTTTCAATGTTATTTACAGCTGGTGATGTTGTTTCGGAAGAAGAAGACGAAGTGTTTGGATTATCTTTAGATATGTTTTGGATGAGATCAGTTTCTGTAGATTGATATATTTTATCATTAGGTTCATTAGGTTTAGATAATGACGATGTGGTTTGAGTTAAATCTGAGAGGGGAGTTGAAGGAGTGTCATTTGGTTCATGAGGTTTAGATAATGATGATGTGGTTTGGGTTGAATCTAAGAGGGTAGTTGAATTAGTTTGGTTTGAAATGTGAGTGCATTCTGATTCTTGATGATCGATGGTTTTACATTTGAAGCAACTAAATCCGTCTATGAAGAGAAATTCCCGGTAGGAAGTATTATCATGAGTTAATGTAAAAGAGTCAGGAATAGACATGTTTTCTAGGGGTGTAATGAATGATTGCCTTCTAAAGCTCAGAACATGACTGTACTCACTTTCAGACATACCTACTCGAAGAAAAGTCATTTTAGATACAGTGTGAATACCAAGTTTTTGTAATTCTTGTTCAATTATTTCGTTCGGGATTGTAGGACATGCATTAGATATTAGAAGTCTCTGGGCTGGAGAAATTAATTTCTTACTTTGACTTGACATCCATTTATTTCGATATTTTTATAAGAATGAAGAAGAGCATCAACAGTGTTTTTTGAAGAGAAGTATATGCATATCCTATTGTTAGCAATTCTGGAGGCAAAAAGTACATTAATTGGACCCACTAGTGATCCAACAGCTACGACGTAATCATGGATTTTTATACCTTCAATACTGGAAATGACTATTGCTTGTTGATTTGTTGGATGTTTAAAATAATTTACGACATCTTAGTAACTATGTTTAGCGGAGTAGTGTGTATAGTCGGTTCACAATTTGTTGATAGCTCACTACAAGTTTAACCCTAATTAGAAAACTGAAATACAGAGAGGATAGGTAATACGATATAATAGTAAAAACCAACCTAAAACTGACGGTTTAAGACGTTTTCGACTAACCCACCTTATACCTGAAGGAATACAATACCTTATAATCCTATTACGGGGGTTTTTTGAATGGTTAGAGATGAACGACCAGTGTCATAGAGTATATGATTAAAACATTTATTTGAACTAAATAAATATATTTTTTAAATTGTACTTATGTACATTTTATTTTTTAATAAAACCTATTTATTTTACTCAAAAATAAAAAGTTTCTTGCCATTTGTAAAAGATACATTTATTTAATTAAGGAAAAAGGCGCCAAATATCGCCTGGCAAAATTTCAAATGTGTTTTAAATGTATCCATTATTTTCGAATCCAAAGAAAACTAATAAATATTTTTGAAAAATTTAAACGCAGAATGAAAGATTACATTATTACTCAGGGCAGAAAGTCCCTGAAAACTTCTACAATGTTTATTTTAATATGTTATGTAACAGGGGTGAAAATAAAAGAGAAAATATAGTATAATTTTTAATTAAAAACATTGCATGCAAAAGAAAATTTTTATTTATTCTAAAAAATATTTCATTCTGCCTTTAAATTTTTCAAAATTGCTTTTTAGTTTTCTCAGGATTTGAAAAAAAAATGGATACATTTAAAACACATTGAAAATTTTGACAGGCGACATTTTGCGCCTTTCCCCTTTAATACCTTACGATTACAGCTACTATTACTTACCTTATATAATTACGATTAGAAAACAATTCAAATTCAAAATAAATAGGATCAACTTCGGAATCCGAGTCGTCTTGAGGGTTAATAATTAGGTTAATAATCTCTACGGTCGCATCAATTATGTTATCAAGATCCCACATTTTTGGTTCTTCTTCTATTACATGTCTTACTGCATCTTTCCAGTTTTATTTTGTAATATATTATAAAGACTCGTATAATAATTCACGTACAGCTTATATTTTATATGATGTATTTTTTCTAGCCACATAACTTTTCATTTGTGCCCAAATATGTTCAATTGGATTTATTTCGCAGTGGTAGATTGGAAGTCTAAAGACTGTGATGTCTCGCCTTTCCGCCATTTTGTCAACTACGTATTTCTTGAACTTAGATTTGTGTTGCCGGGCAATTTTTAAAAGTTCTGGTTTTACCAATTCATCTTCGTAAGGCAGATACTTATTTCGCAGCCAGTCAAGAATATCCTGTTTCTTCCACGCATTCGTTAGAAGTCTTTCTACTAGTCGTGAATGATAAGGTGCATTATCTAATACTATAATTAAATTTGGTGGTATGTGTTAAATCATTTGCTCAAAATACTCTTCGAAAACATCAGCTGTCATTTCCTCGTGATAGTCTTTTGTGCTTTTGGAATGAGATTCCAACAAAGCATGCTTAACAAATCCTTTTTCACTGCCAATGTGAGAAATTATTAATCAACTGCCTTTACCAGAAGGTGGGGAGATACCAGTAGACCAACCTTCCATAAAGGCTTGCCTGGAGCTTAATATATTTTTATCTGACCAATTTTTTTTTAGAGTATGACCCGAGTTTACCCACGTTTCATCCTGGTAGAAGATGGGCCTTTCTTCAGCCCGGAATTTTCGTATGAATCTTAGATAATTTCTTCTCCAACATTATCTTCTCCTCCCGGTCAATCAAAAGTGATTTTCGGTCTGATTTCTCCCACCGGAAATTTAATTTCTTTAAAACTTGCCACAATTTAGTTCGTCTGATATGAGGCAAATCCGGGTCGTCTCTAACTTCTTGTAAAATTTTATTTAGGTTTGGAATTTCTTTTTTGAAAAAAAATCAATGAATTTTCCTTCAAATACCATTTTTGGCAAAATTCATCAATTTCAATAGGCTTTTTCCCTCTCTTGAAGTGTTCGTTTGTGTTTGGGTTAGCTATACCGTGTTTTTTTCTTTCTGATAGGAACCTATATAAAGTTGACTCTCCTACGCCAGTCATGTTGGCACAACTTTCGACTATGTTGCAAACAGTGTTTGTGGGATTCTGAGAAACCAGAGCATCGTGAACATTCAGGACAATAGTCTTCTCTCTTGGTGAATAGACAGACTTACTGACTATACGCAACAGTACCGGTGTAAAACTTGATGATGAAGCCATCACAAACAATCCAACAAAACGAGCACGAGCGAAAGGTACGTATATGTTCGTAGGTATATGGAAAAAAATCACTCACGCACTGCATATAATTTGCAAAAGAAATATTCGAGACGCTAATTACTGCCGTAGACGCGGAAACACCGACGAGCCGTAAATTACATGCGATCAAAAACGTACTAAACAAAAAAATTGTTTTCGTTCATAATAATTTCACCCTTTTAAGTTAAGTTTCGAATATAATTATATTATTAAAAATCTGGGGAATTCCATCTTAATTATCTTGCAACGAATAGTACCTTCGGATATGAATTCCAGGTTTTCTAGTAAAGTGATTAAACGCGAAGATTAGTATTGAAATATCCAAAGGGATAAGGTATTCTTATTTACAAAATTGTTAATGGTTAAACTCTTATTTTTATTAATATAGTATAATAACCAACATTAGTCGTGAAAGTTTTAATTGTTTTTTTGCTAAATATATTAGTATTAAATTATTATCAATATTATATATAACAGTATTAAAACATTATATTATTATTTAATGAATAAACACCTTAGGAACGACTATGATTTACGACAGTTTTATGAGTTTGAGGCATATTTCGTGCTCTCAACAATTTGTGAACGAAGAATAGTAATATTATTGTATGAAGACATTTTATTAATTTTCTTGATCAGAAGTTGAGCCAGTCCTGTGGCCGGTCCAAAAAACTGTTTAAGACCCAACTGGAATTTTTGTTATCTCTTTACGTAGGTATTATTTAAAGGTTATTTTGTTCTTGTTACAAAACTAGAACGAAAAGTAGTGCTACTCACTTGAGATAATATTGTCAGCACTAACTAATGCACTTAAATTTGTAGTAGAGGTATAAAATATTAAATTATGATTTGTTTTTATCATTTAAAATGACTGCATCGTTTGATTACTTTATAAATTAAACATACGTGCAAGAAAGCTGTAACTCCTTTAAAAACCTTATTAATTACTGGGGTGCAAAATTAACCGGGCACTCAATTTTTTTTGTTTTTTGTTGGTGTTTAGATCGAAACTTGTTTAATTTGTTTGAATTTTATGCCTTATTAGCGACAAGTTTTTTTCTTGTTTGAACCTGTTTAGATGTTTTTTGCAAACAAAAACACTTTAACACATACGTTTTGTTATTAATGTGAAATATTGGCTTAGTATTAATTTAAGTTTATTGTGGTACTGTACCTGATTATAAGTTCGGCTGTAGGTTTCTGATTGTCTCCTGTTTAAAACTTGCATTAAAAAAATTATGACACCAGAAGAAGTAGCACAAGCTATTGCTTTACAGGATGATGGGCGGAGCATTCGTTATATCGCAAATGCTTTAGGAATTTCTCGAAGTACAGTGTTTGATGAAATACAAAGATTTTGAGAAACAAGACAATACACTAGGAGACCAGGTCAAGGTAGACAAAGAACCACAAGTCAAGTTGAAGATCGCTTTATTAGGTTACAAGCATTACGCGATCGTACATTATCAGCATCAGTACTTGTTCAACGATTAAATGATATCTATAGAAACACAGTTTCCGTTTATACCGTTTGAAGACGCTTAAATGAATATGGATGAAGGTCCAGAATACCTGTCACGGGACCTCTATTAACAGCAGATCATCGGAGGCAACGTTTACACTTCGCTCGCGAACATCTTAATTGGAGTGTTGACGATTGGAGTGCTGTGCTTTTCACGGATGAATCAAGATTTAACAGATACTCATCGGATGGACGGCATAGGATATGGAGAAAAACTGGTGAACGTTATCAGAAATGTTGTATTGCTCCGAGAGTTCAATTTGGTAGAGGTGGTATAATGGTGTGGGCAGGCATTTCCCTAGAGGCTCATACAGAACTTGTTACAATTCAAGGGGGCAGTTTGAACGCTCAACGGTATATTCAGCAATGTTTGGAAGATCATGTAGTGCCATTTGCCCCATTTATTGGAGAAAACTTTCGTCTGTCTAATGCATAATGCTCATCCGCACATCGCAAGAATAACACGGGATTACTTGGATGAAGTTGGAATTCGTTTATTACCATGGCCGCCAAGAAGTGCAGACTTAAATCCAATAGAGCATGCATGGGATATTCTGGGACGACGTATTCGACAGTTCGTGACGAATGGGAGCAAATCCCTCAAGCAGACTTTGCTACCTTGATCCGAAGTATGCCTGATCGAATAAGGGCCGTAATTAGGGCTCGTGGAGGTAATACACTTTACTAAACATTGTTTTCCATAAAAATTGTTTATATTAAAATAAAAAATAATATTTTTTTCTTTGCGGATTATTAAATTTTTGGAATTGTTTATTGTTTTTTCTGAGTAACATTCGTGAGTTGTAATAAATTTGACTTTTAAATTTTGTCTATTATTAAATACTTAATTGGGAACATCTTAAACTCTTTTAAACTCCAGTTTTTAGAAAAAATCATAAGTGTCCGGTTAATTTTGCACCCCAGTGTATATAGAAACTAAATATTTGATCTAGGAAGTAACAGTGTTACTCATTTTCTTACGCTAAAATGACACACGTAACTTAAAGTACAACTTTTTTCAACGGAGTATTAGCGTAACTATTGAGAATTAAACTATGCCGTTTATATTGACGTATGCGTAATTTTTTTAACTTGAGTTACAATCTTCTTTGATGGGGTTGTCGACTTCAAAAAACACATATAATGTAAAATTGTAAATTTGGACCTACACTACTGCAGGTTTAAATAAAAAATATTAATAATTTGCATTGGTTGTAAACGATTTATTATCATCATACCCTAGCATACAGATAATTCATAAACCGACAGGCAACGACGTAGTAAACGTCAATGGTTCTCTTTTACCTTCCAAGTTTTCGCTCGAGCGTAATAAGTGAGAGTTAATTAACTTCATTAGCGACTCGAGTTCTTTCATGTAGTATCGGATTCCCAGGTAGTTTAACCGGAGCTTCAGATTCTGGCGGGAAGGCAAAACCTTAGAGAACGGAAGTGATGCCTAAATATTTAATGTCTAGTGAAAGTTTTCCTATAATTAGCCACTCCTTATTTCTTTGTAATCCAATACGATTTAGATTAATTACAAGGAATAAATCTTGGATTAATTAGCTGGGGATTTTACTTGTAGGTACGTAAACAAGATTTGGGAATTAACTTTAATGAGCATGTTTATCGCTGTCTTTGATAAACACGACTATTATTATTTTATTACTATTATTATGAGCTTTCTCGTGAAATTGGTTTCTGTGATAATTTACAGTTTATGTTCAGAATATTATTATAAACTAGAATATGGCTCGATTCTGACGCATCGGGATTTTAGAATGTATGACATTCTACTAAAGGACATTCACAAGGAAACTAAGTTTTTGTAGCTGGCTGTATACCATGTATCACAAAAAATTTATTTAAAAATCCTTTATAAAAGGTATATAATTATTATAACGTTTTCGGAATTAGTATTCCATCATCAGTGTATCCTAAAAGTATATAACCACTTTAATTAAAGAAAACGTGAAATTTAAAATTTTGACCAAGGTTAATACAAAATATGGTTAATACTTACTAGATGTACATGTTTTGAGCCATTAAATACTTTGATAAAAACCCGTTAAATGGATGTTTAAGTTACAACTGGAATTGATAATATTGCAACGTAAGATTCCACTGAAGGTTGTTAGTCCTGTGACAAAGTGTCTACGATGACTTGCTGATAGCAACTGACTGAAATGACAATAATGACATTAGGACGGACGTCGGAACAAAGCAGTCAATGTAACTTGGGGTATTTGTTTAAATATGACAGTAGCCAGCAATGTTTAAAATTTAATAGGTTAAAATTATAATAAAAATAACAGTAGCAACCATCAATATGTTGTAGTTTGTATTATAAATTTATACTAAATTTACGTTGCAAAATTTGAAATTTTGTTTTAATATAGGTGGACTGAAGTTTGGTAAAATTTTGTGGGTACTGATAGGCAATGAACTATCTAAATTCAGTGGTGGTAAACTAAAGATTTTTATATTAGGTTCTTGATGTTTTTGCAACATTTGATATCTGGAAAAATGGAAAGCAGATATATGTAGGAAGTTGGGTTTCTTAAATTTTATTGTTGAAGAGTGAAATGTTGAAATGATGTATTTGAAAGTGCTATTGAGATGAAGTGTAAATAGAATAAATTTTGTAATGTACTGTTCATGTAGTACTTAACTTATAACTTAAGCATGGAAGGCCCTCTATGTTAAAAAGCAATATTTGGTACCTGTTTACCAAAGTTATAAGTTCATGAGCATAAATAACTGATTTAGTGTTAAAGGATAAAGTTAGTTAAATGTTATGGTGTGTTGACAAAATATGCATAAACAAACAAAAAAGAGATGGTTTTCTAATGTATTGTTCGCATATTCTTCTTTCTTATTAACGTGCTCCATCCCTAAGGACATTGGCCATCAACATGGCCCATTTGACTCTATCTGCAGCCGTTCTGAAAAGTTTTCTTGACGTTTTCCCACTTCATTGTCTCAGATTCTTCAACCAGGACGTGCGTCTTCTCCCCGGTCCTCTTTTTCCTTCCACCTTCCCCCTTGTATGACTAGCCGCATTAATTCGTATTTCTCGTTTTTCAGTATGTGACCAAAGTAGCTCGTTTTTCTTTTCTTTGTAGTGTTGAGTATTTCTTTATCTTTTTTCATTCTTTATAGCGTTTCTGCATTTGTTATGTGTTGTGTCCAAGATATTTTTTACATTTTTCGATAACACCACATTTCAAAGTTAATGTCAACCTCATACAACAGGACAGATAACACGTAGCATCTCAATAATTTAGTTCCAATTTCGATGTTGAGTTTTCCATTGCATAATATTGCTTTCATCTTATTAAAAGCACTTCTAGCTATCTTGTTCGTATTTTACTCAACTTATAACTTAAGAAGAAAAGGCCTTATATGTTAAAAAGCAACATTTGGTACCTGAGAAATGTAAGAAGTATAAGTTATAAGTTCGTGAGCCTAAGGTGGATAGATAAAGTTAATAGAATGTTGGTGTGTATTGACATAATATGTAGAAACAGTAAAAGTAGATGGGCTGTAGGTGTAGGTGTGAGAAAATAAAAGACTCTACAAGAGGCTGAGATCCGGAGCCATACCCTGAGTGAAGTATATGTGGATAAGTAAAATAAAGTGTGTTATAAAAAAAGATGAACAGGTGATGATCTAGTTAAGCAGATGTGTGGGGATTGCTGTATATTGTGAATTATATGTATTCTTACCGACTGAAATATTGAATGGTGTATGTAATTATATGGATTGATGTAGGAGGTGGTCAGAAAAATTGGTTGGTTATGATTAATAAGCGCAGATTCAGATGTGTGGCTAGACTTTGAATGGATCATGAAATTATCTGGATATGTGGATATAAAGGTGAAGATGTATGATTATGAATGGATTAAGAGGGAGAAGTAGAATAATCTCATCTAAATTTAGTTGTGTCAAAAAGGAGCATGGAGAACATTAGGCATATGGGTCAGACGTGAAGTTTAGAATCCTAGAAAGAAGTGGGGAAAGATGGAAATTTAGGTGTATTAAAAGAGAGGTTTGGAGTGGAGTGAGAAAGATGAATAAATGACAATAAAAGAATGATTATTGTAAATTTTATTATAGCCGTAGAAATTGAGGGTGTGGGTCATGAGAGTAGGCGATGGAGAGGAAGAAAATCTCGATTGAATGAGACATGGCGATTACCACAATTTGGACTTTTCTGTTTTTCTGTGATAATTTCAAGATCTTCAGATAAGTCTAGTTTGAGAAAGATTTTTTGGGAAATTTTGTAAATAAGTGATAGGTTTTCTGTGATATTAAGGGTGTGGTTATGTTTTTTTAGATGTTGAGAGGAAGTGGAAGTGTTTTTTTTTTGTGTGCTTTAAAGAGCGCGAAGACAATGATCTACACGTTCTTCCTATGTAGGTGGCATCCAAATTTTTAATTATTATTTATATATTCATGTTAATTATATACCTTTTATAAAGGATTTTTAAATAAATTTTTTTTACTAAAATGCTTTTATTTAGTCACACAAAAAATATTTAACGCAGATATTTTTTGTATTCTAAACGCATATGAAAAGTGCATAATAAAACATTTTAAGACACACACAATTGTAAAGGTTTAGTTTTAGAAATTTATTGAAATAACCGTGTAACTTGTAAGAACATTATAGACAATAAAATTAATGTTATTACGAGTACCAAAATACAATATAAAACTGGTTGTGCAGTACAAAAATTTCTATTTTTTAAAATACCCGAAAACAATCCAAATAAATTGCAAAAATAATGTAATTGTTAAACGACAGGGAAAATTTACAGTTTCAAGATACCTATATTTAAAAGTTATAAATTGCAAAAATAGATTAACACATTGCCTGCCATATACCTTTTTAAAAAAATATCATGTAACGCCACACCATAAAAGTTGTTGAACTTTTGGGGGCCATGTCAGGCAGATATGACTAACGAAAATTTTTAAGATGAAGCCATGTTGGTCATATATAACTGACACGATAACTTTTGAATACTCTTCTATCACACAAGAATACGTGACGGTATATACATTTTTATATGCTATTTTGTTGTTGTAGGGCCCAGTGAAACCTCATTAAAAAATTGGTGGCGCTCCAAGAAAAAATAATGAAAAATTAAATGAAAAAAAAAATAGTTTTGATTTTTGCCCTAAAAAAGTGAAAAAAAAACAGTGTGAATATTTTTAAAGAATTTAATGCACATATAGGGCAAACACAGTAAGAACTCATTACTTTTTTCACCTTCTTTCTGCCTTCAGATCTTTAGAGAACCAATCAAATTCTTGTAACAAGGCTTGCAAATACGACGAATTTTTTTATCGTTTGTGTCTTTGGTCAACGCATGTCCGTTTTTTATAGGTTCTTTTATTTCCTTTATGTTTACCGCTTGTTGAATCAGCTGTTTGAAACTTCGTATTTGTATATTCTTTCTCTTTTTTTCTGAAAATATTTTTATTACCAGGTAAGCATTTACTACACTAATGCCGAGGAGATATTTCATATTCAGATATGTTTATGCCAGATTTACCTCGATTGTAAGCTACTACCATACCCCTTACGCTCCATACACTCACAATTGTGAGCGTCTTATTTATAAGTGACATTAGGTTTAAGATATCATTTTGCACCAGTTGCTCCTCTACGAAACGATAGTGGGTACACGTGTCTATCATATTGTCGCGGGAGATTACCGAAAATTTGCTTAGATCCGTATGATTGTTCAGTGAATGATTACGACTTTTTGTCAAGTGTGTTAATATAACTTCTAGATGTGAGTACACATTTTTATTTGTTTTAAAATATTTATTTTGCTGGATAGTCATCACAAATTGTGTATGTATACCTATTTAGATAAAATCATTCAATACTTATTTGAGGTTACAAATCCACAAACGTGTTTTGAAGAACAACACGTTTATGAGGGTTAGGAGTGAGCGGTGTCAATGTAAGTTTTGAAGTGTTTCACGTTTATGTGGGCCGGGAGTAAATGGAGTAAATGGTGTAACAATGCAAAAAATAAATAATGATTCAGCGAGCAAAACTGGTAACAAGGGTTTCTTTTTCAGGAACAACTAGAAAAGTTGACATGGCGAGACTGGCTGCTCATCCAGATGAAATCTACGAACTGCTAGATGAAATTGATTCCGATTTGAAAATTGAACTCGGAGATGATGATGACGATCGGGTACCGTCTGAAGAGGAGAATTTGTATGTACAAGATGATGAGATTGAAGAAAGTGATAAATCTGATGAAAGTGGAGACGAAAATAATTCCTCAGTTCCCAGTACTGTACAAAATCTCCAAAAATCATCAATGCTAAATTGGGGTAGAACTAATCCATTTAAAAATAAAAATATACCCGAAACAATACTTCCAGATCCCACTGAAGTTTTAACACCATGGTGTTACTTTGAAAAGTATTTAGGAAACTCATTTTTTCAACTGTGTGCAGAACGTACTGCACAATATTATTTACAAAAACACGGAAGGGAACTTAAACCCAAAGTAACTCCTAAAGAAATAAAAAAAAAATTTTGGGATCCATGCAGTGATGGGTTGTTTAAAATTCCCTCGAATTTATTTATATTGGAGCAGTTGTTTTAAACTTCCTGTAATTGCGGCTGCAATTACAAGAGTTAGGTTGTACTTCTTGCGAGTCAATCTTTATATTGTGGATGTATGCACGGTAACAGAAGAAATAAAAAAAATAATCGTCTGTGGAAAGTTCAGCCAATGATCGATTTAGTCAGAAGCTGATGTCGGGAATTAAAGAGAGAATCTGAAGCTGTATTATCAATAGACGAACAGATGATTTCGTTTCTTGGTCGATGTGCTTTTCGGCAATATGTATAAAATAAACCAAGACCTGTGGGTTTAAAAAATTTCGATTTATCAAAAAGTAGATTTTGAAATATATATATCAAGGAACAAGTACCAATTTAAGAAATAAAGAACTGGGACTCAAACTGTCAGTCATCCTTAGGCTAGTGAAAACGTTACCGGTTAATAGCTTTGTATTCTTCGACAGATATTTTTCGACGATACCTTTGTTGCTCAAATTATCTGAGCTACAAATACATGGCACAGGAACTATTTTGAACAATCGTTTTAAAGGATTTACATTTAAAACAGATAATCAGATGAAAAGAGGCAATTCTGAGCAGGTTGTTAGCAGTGATTAGAAGATATGTATCACTAAATGGAAAGAGAATAAATCCGTTTTAATGGCATCTACGGCTTTTGGCCAAGAACCCACACATTTAGTCAAACGATGGGATAAAGCTAGCTCTAGTCGTGTAGAGGTTCCATGTCCAAACGTAATTAAAATTTACAACGAAAAGATGGGTGGAGTTGATATCTGCGATCAGATGATGGAGTGTTATAGAACTTTCTTCAAAACTCGCAAATGGACATTGAAGGTAATCCTACATCTATTTGATTTAGCTATTGTTAACAGTTTAATGGAATACCGTCGCGACTGCCGAAGTAACAAATACAAATCAAAAGATATTAAAGATTTATTATTCTTTCGCTTAGAACTAGCAGATTATTTGTTATGTGGAACGAAAAGTCCAAATACAGAAAACGGGGACACAGAACATGAACATGAAGATCCTCGTCAAAAGAAAATGAGACCGTCACCTTTACCTGGCACTGACAAAAGATATGATGGTTTTAATCACTGGCCTGTCTTGGAAGATCTAAAAAAGTCGAAAGGAAACATCGTCGTGTGTGAATTAAAAGGTTAGTCAATAAATTTCTGTGACAAAATTTTTTTTGTATGTTTCAAATAAAAGACTCTATAACGTTTTTTTAACGTCAAAGGACAATTATTGATATTGCTTAATAAATTTAAAAAGTTTCTTTTTATAATGTTTGGAATTTTATTTTTTTTTTAGTACAAAAACATATAAACAAAGATTCCAATATTTCAAAATTTTCATAGGAAGTGTAATTATTTTACAAATATCCAAATTTATTGTTTATGTTGTTTTACCAATGTTATAAGAAAACAAACCGATAAATATATTTGGTAAATGAAATTATTTTATGTGGTACAATTTTCATTGGGACAGTTTTTTTATGTATGATTTGCGACACTTAAATAATTAATTAAAGTAATTAAATAAATAAAAAGTTAACATAAAAGTAAGAAAAAGCAGATCATAGTAATATATATATATATATATATATATATATATATATATATATATATATATATATATATATATATACAAACAACACAGTTTATTAGGGTTGCAGTCAGAAAATTGGCCGGGATGTTAATGAAACACTCTTATGACTGTTTGTCTAGCTTCCGGAATGGTTTTATTCCCTTTCCAAGATACTGTAATAAGAAAAAAAAATGTAAATATTTATAAAATGTCACAAATTTTTCACTCAACATTAATAACACACACATAAAATATAAAATAGTGGACAAAATACATTTTAAAATTCTTTAAAACTTAGGTCATCTTTTACTGGTGTGTTTTAACTCTGGCACATAGAGAACAAAAAGAAAAAATCCTATGATTAAAAAGTAATTAGGTGTACTTAATATTATATTCATTTTTAAGAAATACTAGAGGTCCATCTTAGGTGATTTTAATTTTTAAACCTGTCTTAATGGTATGCAACATGTTATGCATATAAGTGTAATTTGTGTGGGTATGGGTACAGGTAGATATTAATTTTATTTTGGATGTTTTTCCAGTAAGTAACAATAAATGTTGCTCAGTTTATCTATGTCTGACTTTTTATTGATGCAAGATGTACTAGATTTTATGGAACACATTTCCAAGAAAACACGTTTTGAATGGTTCTTTTCCTTTGCCAAAATACAGGAATCCTCGAAATTAAATTCATGTTTCAACGTTAATGCAGGTTCCGTCAATGCACATACATTTATTTTTTTGGTTTTTATATCGCTACGATGTGAGATCACCCTACTGTGAAAATTACGAGATGATTCTCCTATATATATTTTGTTACAATTATTACACGGTATAGAATAAACAACAAAGGATCTTTTGTTTTTGTGTATAACTTCGATACCGTTTTCACATTTTTGGTTGTAATTTTTAAATCACTAATATTTTTGAAGATGTTCATTAGCTTCGGTGTCAAAACTGGAATGTAGGGTAGGCAACCATAAGTTATTTTAGATGGTATCACTGATGTGTTCTGTGTCAATGTCAATTATCGGACCTCATTGTTATGAAAATTTTGGTTGTCAGAAAAATTCGAAGGAAAAGGAGAACCGAAAATGAGTTTATTTAACAGCCTTATAGGATAGGAGTTCTCTTGTAATATAGTTCTCAGCTTTTTTAGTCCCTTGTCTCTGAACTCGATGTGTGACAAGTTGATAACCCTAGTTTTCAGGGCCAAAACCAAATTTGCTTTCATCTTAGATGGATGTTGAGAATGAAAGTTTATAAAACGGTTACTAAAACAAGGTTTACGATACCATTCCGTCCTTAGCATGCCATATATATATATACATATATATATATATATATATATATATATATATATATATATATATATATATACGATACTAGGAATACCCTTTTATTCCAACATGCATCTACAGTTCACCTATAAGAACACTATCTTTTCTTACTTTTTCCTTAGAGAAACGTTCTTGCAATGACAGTAAAAGATTGTATTTCATTTCAATTCGAATTACACCATTGTTTTATATAAAATGCAATATTTTACTTTCACATATATATATATATATATATATATATATATATATATATATATATAAAGTTTTATTTTGAGGTTGCAGTCATTAATATATATATTAATATACATATAGCTCCCGCGGAAATTTCAAATTCAATATATATATATATATATATATATATATATATATATATATATATATATTGAATTTGAAATTTCCGCGGGAGCTATATGTGGTATATGTATATATATATATATATATATATATATATATATATATATATATTGAATTTGAAATTTCCGCGGGAGCTATATGTGGTATATGTATATATATATATATATATATATATATATATATATATATATATATATATATATATATATATTCATTAAAATAATAACTAATTACATTTCATTTCTAATCAATCACTGTATTGTGTGCGTTGTGTTATTTAAATTGTATATGTAGAGTTAACACAATATATTTGCTTTTCAGATAAATGTTTTTATTTAACTATTTACTTTACCCTTTAATTAGAGAGAATATTGACAATTTGATTGTTAAAATTTTACTGGCGTTTTATTGTTGTCTGCGGCCGTTTGTATTGTGTAATTCCAAATTTACATTGCGAACAATTTTAATTAAAAATTTCCGTTTACGGCCAACTGATCAACTATCTTTTACAGTAATGGAAAAAATAATCGTTTTTGAATGGTTATATATATAAAAAAAAATGTTGTAAGCATACCGCAAAGTTTATTCGTTACGGTGTAATGAAATATTTTAAAATGTTCTCAATATAAAATAGTTTTTAGTATGGAGTTTGCTTTTATTAGTGTTTGTCGGATTCCGAGATCATTCATTGCTTCCCATAATTTGACTCTAGGTATTGAGTCATATGCTTTCTTTAGATCAACAAAGGCCAGATGGACCGGTCTACCTTTTGCCATTTTCTTCTCTATCAGTTGTTCTAATGTGTACGTATGATCTAGGCATGATTTTCCTACTGTGAACCCTGCTTGGTCTTCTCCAATTTTTCCTATTATTTCAGTTTCTAGTTTTTCTTTAATAATTTTCCCGTAAAGTCTACCTACCGACGATATTATACTAATTCCTCTATAGTTTTCACATTTTTTCCTGTTTCCTTTCTTATGTATGGATGTATGGAAAGCACTATACAAAGAAAACAAAGTAGCTATTAAATGTGGAAATAAAGCCTACAATCCATTTAAGACGACAAAAGGACTTCTACAAGGCTGTGCTATGTCCCCTACTCTGTTTAAAATATTCTTGGAAAAGACACTCAAACCATGGAGGAGAAAGTGCGAAGGAATGGGCATACCAGTAAGAGACGAATACCTATACACCTTAAGTTTTGCCGACGATCAAGTAGTCATCGCACAAGATGAAGAAGATCTCAGCTTTATGCTCAGAAAACTAGAAGAAGAATATAAAAACAACGGAATGGAAATAAACTTAGAGAAAACCGAATACCCAACAACAGAAAACAAGGATATGAGAAACCTAGAGATAGACGAGGGAAGACAAATAAATGGAACAGATAAATTCAAGTATTTCGGAACCATAATATCGAACCAGGGAACAACAGAAGAAGATATAAACAACAGACTGAGACAAACAAGAAACTGTATAAGACAACTAAACTCAGTGTTGTGGGATAAGAACATTACGATAAAGACAAAAAAGAGAATATATAACACCCTGACAAGAAGTATCCTGACATATGGGTCCGAAAACTGGACAATAAACAAGAGAAATAGAGGTAGAATAAGAGCAGTAGAAATGGAGTTCCTGAGGAGAAGCTGTAGACTTACAAAAAGAGACAGAATTGAAAACGCAGAGATTAAGCGGAGAATGGGAGTGCAATCAGACATAATCGACTATATAGAGGAGAAGAGACTATCCTGGTACGGCCACGTCAGAAGAGCGGACAGAGGACGCTGGATAAACAAAATCACAGAATGGAGCCCGATTGGAAGAAGAAAGAGAGGAAGACCCCGAAGGTCATTCAGAGATGAAATCGACGAGGCTATGGAGAAAAGAACCCTGCGAGATGGAGACTAGAATGACAGGGAAAATTGGAGAAAACGGTTGAGTGAAGGAAGACAGTGAAAACTGTGGAAATCCTTAGTAGTAGTAGTAGTAGTATGGAGTTTGTTATTTTGACAAATATTACAAGTGTCTGAATAAAATTTGATAGTGGCACCTGAGAAAGGATATTAGATCAACATCCCATTATATCTGGTATTTATTGAGTGACTATAAGTCTGGCTACTCCCAATGGGTGGTCCAACGGTGAAAAGTTTGAGGATTTTTTAAACCAGTTCATAAAACCTGTCCCACTCAATTTGAAAAATAAGGTGCTTCTAATCATGGACAAATACGAAAGTTACATGTCTATTAAAATTATAAATTTGGCTAAAGAAAACGACGTAGTCATGTTTTCATTTACTTTTCATACAAACCACAAACTATAGCCTTATACCGTTTCGTTTTTAGCCCACTTAAGAAATACGACGGCAAAGCTTGCAAAGATTGGCTTTTGCATTATCGAGGAACGCCAATAACTATTTATAACGTCAAAGAACGCTTTAAAACTTTTTCTATGGCGTTTACACCTTCTGACATACAAAAAAGTCGGGAATTCTAAAGTGACGGGAATATGGTCCTTTAATGATAATATTTTTAGTGAAAACGAGTTTATAAGCTCTTTTTTCAGCGATAGACCTCTGCTGAATGAGAAAACTATCTCAGAATTATCAAACGTGGTGTCAAACACCATTGATTCTCATAAAAATGTAGCTTTACATAACTTATCAAATCCGCGAATTGATCAACAGAAAATTGAAGGTAATCCAGTTATAAAGGAATCTCTAGTATAGCAAAAGAATGTGCTAAAAGATATACTTTGTTGTCTTCAGAATTCGTTTGATCTTACTCAAAGGCACCTTCAAGAACAACAAAGTCTTGAAACAAAACGGATAAGACTAGGGTGTTAACCAATTGGCATTAAAAGAGTTATCCGCAAAAAAGGAAAACCGAAGTAAAGAAAAAGGAAAAGACTGTTAAAAAGTAATTTTGTAAGATAACAAAAATACGAGATAGGAAGACATTAATGTAACAATAGAGAGCGATAAACATGTGCCGATATACAAGAAGAATATATTTGTTTATAATGCGGAGAAAATTATTACACTATAATAAGGAGAGAAGACTGAATTCAATGTATAAATTGTTGCTTTTGGGTCTTTTGGGTCTATGAAGATTAAGATCGCAGCAGTTATAAAAATATCTGCCAGAAATGGGGGAAAGCCCAAAAACTACTGAAACTAAAAATGTATTTCAAAGATTAATAAATGTTAATAAAACTATAATATTACTATCTGCAAGATAATTATGGTATTAATTTTATCACAATGCATGGCAATATCTAAAAGAATAAACACATGGGCATAAGAAGTTAAGTGAGAATATCTAAGACCTGCGTAAGACCTTTACGTAAGCTCCTAAGAACAACTGATATAAGAACGTTGAGCTCTATGGTTGGATACATTCTTAGGGACCTAAAAAATAATGAGTATGTAAGAGATAAGTACGGCTTCCATAATATCGTAATATGGGCTAGACAGACACGCAGAAAGAGGAGATGTCTCATCAGTAAAATTGACAATAAGAGGCTCGCAAAAATTGCAATGTCTGAAAAACGTAAAACACCGAAACTACCTGGAGATTTTCAGAACGATAATACGAGAGCTGCAAATTGGGGTCCCAAGATTTAGTAGTAAGAATAAACAGTCCTAAATCAAGAGAAAAAAGAAGAATAAGATTATGTTTTAAATTGCTGTCTCTATTTCGTTAGTTACAATAAAAATAGCTCTATCTTTATGTAGCCCATTGTTTTCACTAGAATAATATAGCGAGCGATCGTTTATAAAAATATGTCTAGTTTCTTCTTTTTTTTTTCTTCTTCCTCTTTACAATCAATTCTGCTTGTTCATTGGCGGATTAATATTTCTATGGAAGGTTGTCACTCCATCTTTTGCGTGGTCGTCTGATACTTCTTTTGCCAATTGGTGATATATCTCTTGCTATTTTACCGCTCTGTTCGGCTCTCGGAGATAAGAATACGGCCGAGGCGAGAAGGCCCTGCCTGTCGTAAGAGGCGAATTATGGGTAGGAATCGAGAGGTGGAGAGCCGTCGCTTGAGGTGTCGGGTTTGTAGAAACGCACACGGACGCTTAGGCATCACGGTCACTAGTCTACATTCCTAGTATCCGAGATGAGACTCTCGGGGACCACTCTACTCTCATTCCAAGCGAACCAGGCGAGGTTGAACGAGCTGGGCCCGTACACACCTCTCTTGGCCTTGTGTCAATCGTGGTGTTGGTATCCCGGCACGTACCCGCCAGGAGATTAAAGAGTGGTAGAGGAGAGATCCTCGGCGGCGACCTGTCTACGTGCGAGGTGGAAATTCCTCTGCCTGCGTCGCCTATCCGCCTGTGGGAGAGGATAACGGGTAGGTGAGGTAATAGCAACACAGGTACTACGGGGAAGGTGAAGCCCTACGAAACGTGCCTTGTGTACGTGGCGTGGCATCTTCATTTTGGTGTCGGACTCGTAGGGGCAGTGGAGGCGCTAACAATCATATAGCCGAAAGGCCAAGTAGACCAGGGTCCTGCCAAAATGTATTTTGGAGGGCACAAAGTATTGCAATGCTATTTTAACGACACGGGTCTCCTACATTCTGCTTATATGTTTTTTTTTTTCTATTTTGTGTCCATTCATTTATACACTGTAGGTTACATTTTCTTCTAATGTCTTTACTTCTCTTTCGATCTCCCAGTGTATTTTGTATAATTCTTCTCAGTACTCTCATCTCTGCCGTTTCCAGTAGCCTTTGCGTTGTGGCTGTGTCAGGTCTTGTTTCTAAGGCCCATGTCATTATTGGTTTAACATCGGCTTTATAAATTATTGACTTAATCTCAGTGTTAATGTGTCTGTTTCGCCATAAAGTGTTATTAAGGCATCCTGCCAGTCTATCTGACTTTTGTACTCGATCTCTTACTTCCTCGTGAAGGTCTTCATAGCTGAACAGTGTAATTTCCAGGTATTTTATTTCCATTACTTGTTCAATACTAATGCCATCAATATCTATTTTACATCTGGTTGGGTCTTTGCTAAATACTATTGTTTTAGTTTTCTGAGATGAGATTATCATATTAGATTTTTTTGCTCTTATGTTAAATCTGTGGATCAGTCTTTGCAGACTATCTTCATCTTGGTCTATCAACATTGCGTCGTCTGCGTAACAGAGTATTTTAATTTCTTTACTTCCCATTCTGTATCCTCTTCCATTGTTAACGCTTTTAATGATTTTATCCATGATCAAATCGAAGAGCATTGGACTCAATGAATCCCCTTGTCTTTTTCCGCTGCATCTTTCTGTAGGTTCTGTAAGTTATCCATCTATTTTGACTTCTATTTTGTTGTTTTGGTAGATGTTTTCAATAGTTTTTACATTATTTAGAGGAACTTCTTTATTATACAGAAGATGGATTACATCTTTGAGTTTTACTCTGTCAAACGCTTTTTTTAATTTGCTTTATTACGAATATTGCTCCTGTACACGATCTTCCACTACGAAAACCATGTTGGTTATCTGCTAAACCTATCTTCTCATTTATTAGTCTGTACTTTTAAAATTTTAGTTGTAAGTTTTACGGTAGTATTTAACCTTTGTAGTTTTCTGGCTGTTTTTTATCTCCTTTTTTGAATAGCAGAATTAGTTTGCTCGTTCTCCAGCCTTTCATTATTTTTTTGTGTTTTATAATTTTATTAATTAATGTTGTTAATTGTTCTGTCATTGCTGCTTTACAATATTTCAGTAATTAGTTTGGAATTCCGTCTTTACTTGATGCTTTTCTGTTTTTCAGCTTTTGAAGTATTCTCCGAACTTCCTGTACATTTATATTAAGTTCTTCAGTTGTGGTAATTTCTGGTGTTTCCGGTTGTAGCGTGGTTGTTTCTTCTCTGCATAGGGCTTTTTGGCTAGCCATATCTAGTTTATGCATAGTAAAAAATATAAAGGAAATGATTATGTTTGTTTAAACATTTTTTAATATTAAATAGGAGAAATAAATGACAGACTTACTCACAATCTATTTACAAAAGACCGATTTCGACCACTACAGATTTCTGGTCATCATTGTGTCACAGATAAAGTTCAACCATTAGAAAGATTCCGGTTCAAGGTCTATTGTTAAGATGGGATTACAACAGACCTTGTACTGGAATCTTTCTTAATATTTCACTTTACCGGTAACCTGATGATGAACAGAAAAATGTGGTAGTTGGAACCGGTCGTCGCTTTTTAAATAAATAGATTGTAAGTATGTCATTTATTTCTACAACCCAGTTTATGATGGACTTACAGGCAAATAAATATTTTTAACAGGGTAATAAATATTTCGTTATAATAATACCTCTGTATATAAAAGTGTTGAAGGTTAAACAGTGTTTCTATATGAAACATTTTTCGTCAACTTGCAAACAATACTGTTTATAATTAAACCACTGTGTAGCATTAAATATTAAAGATAGATAGAAAGATATTTTGTTAATAAAGTCTCGTATATTTGAGACACGGAAGCTACGAATATAAAAGAGAAGCACCGTCGTTCTCGCATAGCGCCATCCCGTCAATTTCCTGCTCGGCTACTACCACTACATATGTCACCCCGTCTACATTCCATTCCAATCCGCCCGACCATCGGCTCTCCGGTTGGTCGTGTGAAATGTGGACTCGTCAAATATCTCGTCTCGTTATTTTCCCCTGGGAGCCTCGTTGCGACTCTGTATTTAAATTGCTCATCACGTCAGTCTTTAGGTCAAAATTGGCCGCAATGAAAGCCCCATTAAAATTCTCATTTTTTTTTTTAATTATTTAATTCTTCGTGAGCCTTTAAAGTCTGTACAGAGTTAACTTAGTTACTCTTATGCTACACTATTGAAATAATTTACATTATTCAATAATTTACATGCACAGGGCGTTACAAAAAATATCCTCTTAAAAAAATTAGAACAGTAGTCATTCTTACTCACTCCTCTTTTCCTTTTAATATATTATATTAATAATACAATACATGCTGTTTTAATCTTACGTTTAGCTTTCTTCTACCCTCTTCCTGTAATGCAGAATTCCATTCACTTTCCATCCGTAAAATGCTACTCTCAGTTCTTCTCTAATATCTTGGCTTCTTATTCGATCTATAAGGATTACTCCTTTAGGAAATCTTTTCTTCGTTTATTTTTGTTTTTGGTCATTTCCATTTTTTAACCCGTTAATGCGTTTTTAGAGTTGAAAAATGTGTATTTTTTTTATTCTAATAGTCGTAATTAATTTATAGAATGTTGTTTTTATATTAAATAGTTAGTAGATTTTATCAGTACAGAACATGAACTATCACATAATTTAATTAAAGACATCAATTGGAAAAAAGGTCTATAGAAAAAATAAAAACCCGGAAAAAACAAAACTGAAAAAATCAACACATTAGAATTTATGTAAGAAATACGAACCATTAGCCTATAAGACTATCAACAATTAAGTTAAACAGAGCATAATATCAGACTTACAGATATAACAGACATTCGAAAACAATAGAAATATGGGAGTACTAAGATTAAAATTAACTAAAAGGAAATCAAAGATAACTAAAATTAAAGACCAACAGGGCACTAACATAAAAGAACAAACTGAAATAATTAATGAAATACAAACAATATATAGAAATCGTTACACATCCACTATACGCATTTCCCAAATAAATTAAATGTTGTCTCTCCGAAAAATATCTTCTTCGGAAATCAGATATGCCTTACAATAGACGAAAAACAAAAAAGCTCCTGAGAGGATCGTATAATATCCGAAATGTTTAAAATGGAATGCAACATTTCTGTACTATTATATTCTGTGCTTATATTGTTTTATAGCGCTAGGTTGGCGCTGGAAATCTTGCTCAATACGTGCCTAATAGAAAAACCAATACCAAACCTGTAAGAAAACGCCAATGAACAACTCTTAACCCCCATCCGGACACTTTCTGACGTAGTAGGACAGAGTGTGTCCGTCGGACACACGATAACAATAATATGGTATTTCATATTATAATTAATAAAATATGTTTCAACTCTTCTGAATTTTTATTTTTAGCTAATAAAGTAATAATTAGTGAGTTCTCGGTCTATAAAAATTAAAAAACAATGCAAATCTTAACCTATATTAATCTAAAGTATATACAATAATATGTTTTATTACTTTCTCAACTAATACACTCACGTTTTACACTACTGTACTCGTTGTAAACGTTTTTGCTGCAACTATTACACGTTTGTTTTTGTGTCCTTGATTCTTTTGATGGGCATAAGTAACATCTTTTTTTTTCTGTGTTGACTGAGGTGTGGCACTTGTTGCAGTTGCTTCTCCTGCAAAGTCGTCACAAGGGATCTGGTTAATTTAGATAGTCCTACGTTCGATTTGCGGATAATATGGAGCTCTATAAATTGTTCTGCTATTTCAATTATGAATAGACGTCTTTTTTCGTGTCTTTTTATGCTCCAGTTTGGATGCACGTTGATGCAAATAGCAGAAGATGCTAGACAGCATACATCGAATATATTAATAAAATATGCAAAAATTCAACGGTTTGGTCTACGTTTGCACAAATATTGATGCATCATCTGGTCAACTCCACTTGTTGTTTTATTATAGTCAAGAATAATCTCTGGTTTATGGTTCATCTCCTCTCTATCTCATTCCAGTAATGCATTGTTGACAACACTATGGCACTTTTCATAGGCTTAGGCACGTACGATACCCATGCTGTCTTATTTGTAAAATCAAATGTAGAAGACAATGGCTCCTTGTTCTTACATGGTTCAAACTCAGGAAGGATAAACTTTTTATTTTTTTAACTATGCCAACAATTGTTACACCATAATATAGCATATTGTAAGTTATATCTAAGTCCGTAAAATAGTTACGTTCCAATTGGTTCGGTAATAAGGTTCTCTTAGTGATTCTAGCACTTTACGTCCTAAACCAGTAGCTACTTGGTTACCTTCTTTGCCGAGATATGGAATAGCATTTAACGGATAAAATCTTAGTCACATGCCCACCATATTTTCATTCCATACTTGTCCGGTTTTGAAGGAATATATTGTTTGAATGGACATCGTCCACGATAAGGAATCAACTGTTCGTCGATTATTATATTTCGTCCTGGCAAATAATGCTTTTTTAAATTTCCTAGTACTTGATCCCATATATCCCGTATAGCAACCAGTTTATCTTTTTAACGTCTCTCGGATCTTGTAGTTTTTTCGTCGAAACGAATAAAACACTCTTTAATCCGATTTATACCCATAGTGGCTCGAAAAATCTGTGGTCCATAAACTGAATTCCACAAAACTTCATAACTTGCATATTTTGATTTAAGATCCCCGACGGTAAACATGAGACCAAAGAAACCATACATTTTAATTCTATCACAAGACTTCCATGGTTTATTTTGCAATACACGATGAGCCTCTAGATTGGCATAATGGACAATTTCGTCCACAATATTTTCAGTCAAATATAAGCGAGATGTGTCTATGGTTCTTCAAACGTGTTCTAGGTGGAAGTTCTACTCTGTGTAGTGGTCCTTATACTAAATTTTGAACTCGTGTTCGTCCAGTCGGAAAAGGTTGTGATGACCACTCAGTTCTATATTTAGCAACATACATTTCTGGTTGACTGTTTCTGATGTGTTCTTCAAGAGCTGAAATTTGATCATAAAGTATGCTAGTCTCAATCTGCGTTTTATTTTATACTTACATGGAATTTCCTCTGAAATTTGTTCATCCTTCTCTTTACTAGCTTTCGATAAATGATGGTCATCTGATTCAGATTCGTCGTGGAAATCCTCTACGCAGTATTCGTCATCATCAAAATCAAAAAAATAAATTAAGTAAACTGCATTCTGGCTAGCAAAAATGCAACTAAATTCCCAGTCAAAATAGCCAGAGCCTGTTTAGTACTTTACGTGACCGATAGTCGATAAATATTGATGACCAATGGCGTAACCGCATCTAAAAGCAAATTGTGTCCGACGGACACACACTGTCCGGTTACATCAGTAAAAATAATTTTAATTTTTAATTTTTTTTTATATTTAATTTTGATTTGCTCAAAATATTTAGTTGTTCTCTTCAATAAATTTTTTCAACAAAAAAACAAAATTTGTTTAATTTACTAATGTTTGTATTTTGAGAACGATTTTCGAAGTGGAAATTGAAACGTCAATAAACTTACTTTAACATTTAATTGTGGCTAATTCCCATTTAAATAGTAATTAAGTTTACGTTAAAGTCGACAAAGTCCTAATTTTTGAGGTAATAATATACCGTGATTTTTGAAATATACAGTAACATAACTGTAAGTATGTCTGTTGGACTGACCTTTTCCAGATAAAGATTAAACAAAAAAAGGTACATCGCTACTGTTGAAAACTATAAACTTATAAACCTGTTGTTACACTTGAAATTGTTAACAAGACTAACAACCAACCGCATTACACAAAAACTTGGTTGATGTCAACCGGTTGAGAGGACGGTATTTAGAAAAGAGTTTGGTACTACTGATCACCTGCAAACCATTATTGAAACCATGAACACTGATTGAAAAATCTGCGGAACATATTCATCAATTTGCCTATATTTGTTCACTGCTCAACGTTGTCCTTCCCTAAAATTTTTCACCTAGTTATATCTTAAGCTTCTTTCATTTAATTTGTGGTGATGTGCTTTATATCATCCGTCCATTTAGTCGGTTGTCGTCCTCTTCTTCGATATGCCTCTTACATATCTTGGTCCCCATTACAAAATGTCTTTATCTATCATCTGTCAATTAGGCAATATGTCTAGCCTAAGACCATTTAGTTCTGTCCTATCTTCTTCTTATTTCTAGGTTTGGTACTTTACCTCTAATTGTACTACCTAACATTAATCTTTACATAGCATGCTGTGTAACTCCTATTTTATTTATTGTTCCTTTTGTTATAGTTGGTGTTTTGGCACCATATATAAGGACTGGTAAAATAAACTGGTTAAAAACCTTTCTTTTTAAATAAACTGAAATATTAAACTTAAAAACTTCCGCGCCAATTCCCACGCTAACCCCCACGCCAACCTCCATCCAAACCACGTCGCCATGGACGGTATAAATAAACCGTCTTTTGTTTTCAGACATAATATAGATATGTGGAGGTGAGTTTCTCAACATAGTACTTGAGTCAAAGCAGTTGGAACAAGATATTATGTTCGAACACATTTGGAAAACTATTGTCAACCATCAATGGATTCCTCATTTAACCACAGGACTAGTAAATATATTCATTGTTATGTTGATTGTCATTATATGGAAGGTAGTTATATATCTTCAGAATCCCAAGTTAGCCAAAAATAAATGTCAAAAAACATCAAAGTTCCTGTATCCAACCTTATCCAGCGCCTCGAAGGCATATACGATATCACAACCAAATTTACGTAAAACTTTTAGGAAAGTCCCACCTAGATCAGTTTCACTTAACGAACTTATATTTAAACTGGATAGTATAACTGAACCATAAATTCTAAATATTCAATATATAATATACATATAAACAAAGTAAATTAGTATTATGATATTAGGAAATGTTGTAAATATTTTACACTATTAATACTATTTTATATTTTATGTAGAGACCTTTATTTTGACCTTTTCTATTGGTCGATTGGTTCTTATAGAGTGACCAATATGTTCAATCACAAATAAGTCCATTAACTTGTAATTTAGAATTATTCTTAATCTCCTGAATTTCTATAGTTTTACCGTGTATAATTATAAAACATATCGATTAATAGCTTAATTACGGTTTGTTCAACTTCCCGCAAACTATAGATTGCCTAATAGGTAATGAGGAAATGATTGCAATCATTTCCTCGGTTCAAATTATATTTTCCAGCTTTCAAAAGTAAAAGATTTCTGTTTTATGCAGAGGGTAATACACTTATTTGACGAATCGTAACATTTTAGTGAGATTAGTAATATAGCTTTGGGACTAGTTTGAGACGCAGTTTATTATAAATTTTTACCTCAACAAAAACTATAGTGTAATAATTTAGTAGCTGTCAATAAAGCTATACTTTACTCCACGACTTTAACATATCTTTTTATCATCGTCGATCAAGAAAAATCAGACACAGGGCAATAGAAATAATTTAAAATTAAAATTACATTCGAATTGTCTAGTATTAATTCAGGAGAGAAACTATGCTCATGTAAATTTATTAAGATAAGAATTTGTAACTTAGTCAACTAATTAAATTTCAAAACAACCTTTTCATTAACTTTTTTATCATATTATTATGATTCACATATATTTTTTTGTCTACTTTTTCAAGTGGTATATCAACACTTTATTGGTTGAGTGGAGCCAATTTTTACTTTGTCCACGGTAAATGTTAGAAAAAACTTAGCCCGGACCACATTCAGGCAGCTCTATACTCAACATAGCACTCTCTCTAACATAATTCACATTTTAAAAGTCACATAACATCAGGCCAGACGTCCCGAAACGCCCAAATATCCTATTTCACTTTATAATTGTAATTTCGTTAGGCAAACCTAATTACATGGAACTGTGTACGGCGAAAAATATAAGGTAGAGCCGGGGTA
Source organism: Diabrotica undecimpunctata (assembly GCF_040954645.1). NCBI lineage: Eukaryota > Metazoa > Arthropoda > Insecta > Coleoptera > Chrysomelidae > Diabrotica > Diabrotica undecimpunctata. The sequence continues at coordinate 52,449,708 of NC_092803.1, forward strand.
GAGCTCAACGGTGGCGGCGATGGGCGAAATGGGGCCGTGTGCTGACGAAGTTGAAGATTATTTGTGTTATGCCTATCCATTTCCCAAAGGCATGCGGGTTTTACGAATTTTGCACCGACCAGAGGCGTATCTAAAAGGAAAATGTAGGTCGGGTTTAATGTGAAACGTTAGGATTTGTTAATAGGGAGTATTAATGATCTTACACTTAGCTAATCTAAGAATTAACATACTCGATAAAAACTAAAGCAGATACAGCTCAAAACAAAAAGAACACTAGAAATAAGATCCAGGAGGTAAATTGCTGGGAAAATATTAAAAGACAGAATACAAAATACCCAAATAAATGGAAACTAAATATGCATGAAAAGAGAGATTAGCTTTAATAGCAAGAGATTTAAAACCAACAAGCATCAGACCACCAGGAAAATCCTTTAAAAGATAGCGAGGTAACTGACAATTAACATCGTAATTATGACTACAGCCTTAAAATCAGACAAGTTTAGGCTTAAGAACTAACATAAGAGGAAGAAGCAAAAACAAATCATTTAGAAATAACGAAAACCGTACAATTAAGAGAAATAAAAAAAAAACTTAATTTTATCTAACAAAAAAAAAAACTGAAAACTATTGTTTTCAACACTTCCAGAAAGTTTATTATAATTTATTACCACTATAGCTCTTTCAATAAAGTGCTTGCCTCAAGCGATCTATTTTTAATATACGTTTACACTTAATAGTCTCCCACTAAATAAGTTGAGGAGAGAAAGGCTGTTTGTCTTAACATGGACATTGAGAACTATATCTGTATTTTTTAATTTGATAATTTCCATAGATGCTAATAAAGATAGCTTAAGGCCCTTATTTTGATTGATAAAAGAATGATTAGGACCAAGAAAGTGAAGTGCGCACGTAAAGTCAATTTTTCTATTATTGAAAGCCCTTTTGTGTTCTGCTATACGTTTGTCAAAATGTCTACGAGTTTGACTGATGTAAGTTTTTAAGCAGTCGCTACATTTAAGTTTGTATATACCACCGTGCAAGTGATTTTTCTTTTGGATTGTGTTATTTTAACATATTTGCTTAAGTTGTTGCTTGTACAGTTGGTAATATTCCTTTATTTTTATATGTTTAAATATCTTACCTGGGTAGGGTAGGGTAGATGGGTTTTTTCTCTGGTGGTGAAAATAATAATTTTATGGCTTTTTATGTAGTTTTTGTTTTAAAAATGTGTCAAACATATAAACAAAAAATTGCAGTAAGCAATAGGTACAACAAATAAACAATAAACAAAATTTTTAAAACTACGAAACCAGTATTTTTTCACTAGCCGGGAAAAAACCCGTACCTTAACAACAAAATCAAATAAATAGGAAATAAATAAGACCCGATTCTAGAATAAACAAAAACTTAAGCAAATATAATAGAAGCAACAGCAAGAGCCAAAAGAAGCTATTTACACAGTGGTATATACAAACTTAAAAATGGTGACTTCCAAAAAAACCTATTCTAGACCATGGTGACCATGACCATGATGACCAATTTCAAATTCTTTACATTCAAAATAAAGGCATTCTGCAGATATTGAAATACCAGCACCAACACTTGAGGAAGTGAAGAATGCGATCGCGTCTTTAAAAGATCATAAAACACCAGGAAATGATGGCATAAATGGAGAGTTATTAAAAAAGGGGGGAAACCTTTTACACCAAAAATTGTATGACAGCATTCTGAGAGTATAGCAACAACAGAAAATGCCTAAAAAATGGAATGGAAGACTTAAAATTTCCATATATAAAAAAGAAGATAAAGAACAATTCCGAAACTATAGAGGCTTATCGCTTATTAGCACATCATATAAAGTGTTATCAATTATCTTGCTAAAGAGACGCACACCATATTCGGAAGATATTCTAGGCGACTACCAATGCGGCTTTCGTGCTGGAAGATCAACTATAGATCAGATATTTATCATCCGACAACTATTAGAGAAAAACTGGGAATTCAACCGCGATGTGCACCAAATTTTCATAGATTTCCAGCAAGCATATGATTCCATAAAAAGAATCAAATTGTGGATAGCAATATTAGAAATGGAAATACCAAGACAATTAGTTGAATTAACGCAAATGTACGTGACAGACTCATATGCGCAAGTAAAGATAGGAAGCAGAACATCGATGCCATTTGCTATAAATTCAGGACTTAGGCAGGGGGACCCCATGTCGTTAAATTTTGCTTTAGAATATGCAATAAGTTAAATATCGCCTGAGCTGACAGGAGGATTTGCTGATTAAGGATCAAAACTCTTGCTGGCCTTTGCTGATGATATAGATGCAGTCACGCATTCTACAAGAGACGTGTTTTCACAGCTTGAGGAGGAAACAGGTAGTCTGTGTCTCTGAATAAATGAAGAAAAGACGAAATACATGGTAGTAGCCAAAAATCCAAGACCAAGAGTTAGGCAGAACATCAGTATTATTGATCACAACTTCGAAGTATTAAAGGAGTTTAAATACCTGGGGGCGATAATCACAGCGGACAACCACATAATAAAAGAGGTCTCAGCAATGATAGCTGCAGGAAATAGAGCATTACACTCCCTTTTAACATTACTAAGATCGAAGCTGCTAAAGAGAAAACCTAAATTAACACTGTACAAGTCGATTATTCGTCCAACATATGGCAGTGAAACATGGACTCCCAACCGGTGAGAAATCAATAAGCTTCTATTATTTGAAAGAAAGGTTCTAAGAATAATATTTGGCCTCAAAGAGATGAATTCACAGGGGATTGGAGAAGACACCGCAATGCTGAATTGGTGACTCTGTATGGAACTGAAAACATAGTTAGACATTAAGGTAAACCGAATAAGATGGGCAGGTCACGTGGTACGATCAGAGGATGACTGTGGATGTGTTAAAGATAGTGTTTTTTGAAAGACCAGATGGTAGAAGATCAGTAGGCCGACCGAGAAAAAGATGAAAGGATGATGTTGACGCCGATTTATCTAGAATTGGGGTACAACAATGGGAAATAGAAGCGCAAGATCGTAGAGGATGGAGGGCGATAGTGGATGCGGCGAAGACTGACCCCGAGTTGTAAAGCCAGTGAAGAAGAAGAAGAAGAAAATAAAGCCCTTACATCATCTTTATTAGAATCTATGAAAATTAACAAATTAAAAATACAGATATACTTCTGAATGACCAACTTGAAATACAAAGTTTTCTCTCCTAAAATCACTTAGTTAAAGACTATAAAGTGTTAACGCATACCAAAAATAGATCACTTTAGAAAAGTTCTCTACCGAAAAAGCTATGGATAGTGATACTATATTGGTATCAATTTTGTGGAAGTATTTAAAAAAAAAGTTTTCAGTGTTTTACTGTTAGTTAAAAAAAATATTTTGGTTTTCTTGGATTTTCCAGTCTTCTTTTTCGTTTAAAGTGGCAGGTTAGATAGCTTCTCGGAACAGTTCGATTAAAATACAAATGTTCTTTTATATTTATATTTATATAACAGTTCAAAAGATCCGTGTGTGTCAAAGGGGGATGGAGCGTGCTATGTTGGGCATTTCACTACGAGACAAGATCCCAAATCGCCAGCTACGACAAAGAACAGGAGTGGCTGATGCAGTAGAGAGAGTAGCAACACTGAAATGGAACTAAGCAGGTCACGTGGCTCGAATGACAGATAATAGATGGACAAAGCGGATACTGGAATGGAGACCAAGAGATGATGCCTACCGAAGCAGAGGTCGTCCACCAACACGTTGGACTGACGATCTAAAACGTTGTCATAGGAATTGGATGCAAGAGGCACAAGATCGAAATAGATGGAAAATTATGAGGAAGATCTATGTCCAGCAGTGGATAAGCGAAGATTGAATGATGATGATGATGTTCTTTTATATGCAATGGGACGTTAGTGTTGTAATATTAACACTAAAATGCTGAATATGTAGCGCTCTTGCTTTGCATGCGTTTTTTATACTTATTTTCCTTTCTAATTGGGCTCATAAATGTTTACAACGGCAACAATTGAAATAGAGCAAAAAACATCCGAAGATGCACGCGAAAATGTTGCGTATTATCACCGCTTTTATTTAATCTGTATTCCGAATTTATATTCAAAAAAACATTAGACGAGGTCCAAGGTGAAATCAAGATTAACGGAATCAGCATAGACAACATCAGGCACGCTGAGGATACCGTCCTAATAACACGCAACGCACAAGAACTGCAACATATTATAAATGCGGTATTTCGTTACAGCAAAATGTTTAGGTTAGATCTAAATGTTTAGAAAACTAAAATTCTAGTATTTTTAAAGGATACCAACTAACGTAGATTTGTATGCCAAGGCCACCCGAAAGAAATCAGAGAAATGATAACCGAAAAAAGAAAACTGAGACGCAAGTGGCATCAGTCTAGAGTACCAGTTGATAAAACTAGATTAAATAATGCCACACAAAAATTAAAAAGAGAAATTCAAAAAATTAAAAACGAATCGGTTAGAATCTACCCAAGTGAACTTTCAAATGATAGCGCTACTGATTACTCATTGTGGAAGGCTACCAAACGATTAAAAGGTGACAGAAATTATAATGACACTAAAACCAGGAAAACCTCCACAAGAAGCTTCTTCATATAGGCCTATTTCACTAGTACCTGTCATGTCTAAATTATACGAAAAATTACTCTTGAAGAGACTAAAACCGATTATAGAGGAAAGAAATCTAATTCCTAATCATTAGTTTGGGTTTAGAGCAAGCCACTTAACGATAGATCAGGTGCATAGAATAACATATATAGTAGAAAAAACTCTAGAAGGAAAAGTCTGTTCCGCAATTTTCTTCGATGTAGCACTGGCTTTTAACAAATGTGCCACGACGGATTATATCATAAAATGAGATGCTACTTACCAAAACAATATTCTGAACGACTAGAATCGTATATATCCGACAGACACTTTTAAGTTAAATATGAGGAAGCATATTCAGAATTAAGAGAAGTTAAAGCTGTAGTTCCACAAGGAAGTGTCTTGGGGCCAGTGCTATACCTGCTCTATACCAGCGATATTCCAGCATTAGAACCTAACAAAATTGCGACATTTGCAGACGACACATGCATTCTAGCAGTCGGATAAAACCACAAGGATGCAGCAACCATGCTGCAGAACTCTGTTGAACAAATTAACATCTGAACCAGGCGATGGCGTATCAAATTGAATGAAACAAAATCTGTTTATGTCAATTTTACTAACAAAAAAGAACAACATATCCCAGTTAGTATAAATAGAAACCAAATACCTTATGCAAATACGGCAAAATATTTGGGTATGACATTAGATTCCAAGCTACGTTGGAAAGCACATATTAAAAAAAAAGGAGGAATTAGAAATTAAGTTCAGGAAGATGTACTGGTTGATGGGAAAAAAATCCGCTCTGTCTACTTATAACAAATTGTTATTGTATAAGCACGTCCTTAAACCGATCCGGACATATCGGATACAGCTATGGGGCTGTACAAAAGAAATTAACATCCAAATTATACAACGATAACAGAATAAATTATTAAGGAACATGGTTAACGCTCCATGACACTTCAGAAACTGTGACCTTCATCAACCTCCAGATGGATACGTTTACTCAGACAATAAGTAAGTTTGCCGAGATTCATGAACAAAGACTCTCCAAACACGTGAATGTCGAGGCCATCAAACTCCTAGACAACGCCAACCAGATAAGAAGACTTAAGGGAACGAAGCCGTTTGAGTTAGTGCTATAAGTGAAAGTGAAAAAGCAGAGCAAAGTGCGGCTAAAGTGTACACGTTAGCTAGTAGTACTCTAATGTATTAGAGCCTAAGGAATATTGCTGAATGTAACTTTAGATAAGTTTTTTGTAATATTTTGTATATACAACTAACTTGCTTATTGATCATAGTGAATGATCAAATAGCAATAATCATAAGATTCCTGTCGAGTTTTATTAAATAAAAAAAAAAAATTGTATGCTAAGGAATAAAGAATTGAATAGGTAAGTTTCATAAAATATTTGGGAGCAAATATCAACAGCTAGTGTAACCCAAAAAGAGAAATCCTATCAATAATTAAATATCCGAAAGAAAGACTTTTGAATATAAAAACATTTTTTTAACAGAATCAGACCTTAGTCTAGAACTTAAATGATCAGATGTTACGTTTTCTCTGCTTTGCTATACTACTATGAAAGTTGGACAATGGACTCTGAAACGGAAAAAAGAATAGATGCCTTTGAAATATATATATATATATATATATATATATATATATATATATATATATATATATATATATATATATATATATACAGAAGGATGATGAGAATTCCATGGGTACAAAAAGTTACCAACGGTTCTTTGGCGGATGAGTAAACAAAAAGAATTACTCACCATAATCAAATAGAGGAAAATACAATACCTAAGTCATGTATTGAGAGGTGAAAGATATGAATTAATCCAAATCATATTGGAAGGTAAAGTGCAGGGCAAACGATCAGTTAGAAGACGCCAGAACTTGTAGCTAAAATACCTGAGGATATGGTTTGACTGCTTGTCCACAGAAATCTTTTGTGCAGTATTTTCCAAAGCTACAATTATCTTTTTGTTCACCAACCTTTAAAAGGAGACGGAGCAATAAGAAGAAGAATGCTTGATTCTCATCACTAGCAACGTTATTGTTTAGTCGTAGCAAAAGTCTTATAAGTTTGCTGCATAACCAAAAATGAATTAGTGCCATCTTATCTTATCACCAGTGACTTGCTTATCGGCGATCAAATCATATGTTATTGCTAGATCTTAAAAAGTATAAAACAAAAAATATACGTACCATCCTTACGAAACGACCTAGATAAATAAGCTTGTATCATGTGGTCATCATCAATATTATTACAAGTCTTTAATGTTTTCACAAGCTTTAGAAATGGTACATTTCTATGGAGTTTTGCACTTGCCTTGATTGTTTTGCATTGGTGAAACTAATCTACTGTTTATATTAAAATTATCATATTATATTCGATTGCTTTAAACCTCGGGTGGGCCCGCGGTGGCACTTAATGCCGCAAGTAGAAAAGCGTATAGAGTAAATTCAAAAGATACATATTTATCCCTAATAAAAGGTCTAAATAATCGTAAACTTCAGATAGTTAAATCATATCATTTATTTTACAAAAATACAAAAATAAAATATTATTTTACAACATAATAAATCATATTCCTAAAAAAATAACATTTTTTTCAAAATATTCAAATAAAAATGAATAAAAAGAGATATAATTCAAAACTAACTTTACTTACATCGTCGGACGCGCCATGGCACGGAATGCCGTAAATTCAACACCTATTACTTCAGCGTCTTACTGACAACTAAATAAATCATAAATACCGACCCGGTATGTGCGTCGTAAGGAGTCTAATATAGTCATTTGAACCATTTAAGAATAGCGGGAGCAACAAACGGATGTAACTAATAATACTTTACGGAATCTTGAAATTAGTAAAAGAGCAGTATACAGGAACGACAGCGTGCGCCGGAGGGTTAAAGTAGTAATTGTCGACTTTATTTTCATCTTTAATAACATTTTTTTATCTTTTAATTTTATAGCGGAGGTTAACTCGTCTGACGGTTTATAATATTTTCATTTTAGTTGTTCTCATTTTTTTTTATTGTTTATGTTTTGGCTCTTAATTCGGCGTCCTACTCATATTTTATAGATACTGATAGTTCCCTTAATGCTTATCATTTTATTTTTCAATCCGATCTTTTTAGATATCTTCAAATCCTTTTTACTCTTATATTCGCGACTATTAATTCAGGTTTCTTCTAGTTCATATTGTCATTCAGTATCATCATCATTAACCTGTGCGCGTCTAGTGCTGAACATAGGTCTCTTTTAGCCCTTTTCATCTTGTCCATTTTGTGCGGCTTGCATCCAGGCAAACATACTTCAGTTCGTTAGTCCATCTAGTTGGTGGGCGGCCTCTGATAGGTAGTGCTTTTTGTCTTGGCTTGCACTCAATAAAACGTCTTGTCCAGCAGTTGTTGGATGATCTGTCGACGTGTCCTGCCCAATCCCATTAAAGCGACGTGATTTATTCGATAGCGTCTGTTGTTTTTTTTTCTACTACGTATTTCTTCTTTTTGCAGTCGATCCCTCCGAGACACAGCAAACATCTGTTGCTCAATCGCTCTTTAAATCACGCTAGTCTTGTTAACTATCTTTTTTGTGGAATGTTTCCGCTCCCAATAGTTGAAAAAAGGTAATACACAATAGTCAAAGATTTTCATTTTAAGGCCTTTAGGTACGTCCGATTTAAATACACAGTTTAATCTACCAAGCGCTGTCCAGGTTTATAATATGCGACATGGGAGGTCACATGTCTGCTTATTTCTGTCCAAACGAATTTGATACCCTAAGTATTTATATGACGCACTTAGTATCTTTTTCATCAACAGGAATATTAATATTTATCAATAGATTAAGTTAATTAACTGAGTATTTTTAATGTTGATTTTTAGTCCGATCTCCAAAGAAGAATTAACCTCTACGTGGAGACAATTCTACGAGATTTCAGAAGATACCAAAGTTTACTTCAATCACCAGCCACGTACGAAGACGCTTTGCATTTTAATTCTGAAAACTTTATATCTAGTGAATCTACATTTTTATTTTTTTATTTAATAAACAAATTTTTGGTAGTCCTATGGGATCTAGTCTTTCACCCATTCTAAGTAGTTACGTCATGGATGATGTTATCAGTGATTGTATCAGTAATTGCACTTTTTTCATTCCTTTTATTAAAAGATATGTAGATGATTTAGTTTTGGCACTTCCTAAACACAAAATTCATGAAACAGTCAACATTTTCAACAGTCATAATCAACATATACAATTTACAGTTGAGGAAGAGGTAGATAATTCTCTACCATTCCTTGACATGAGAATTGTAAGAAATACAGACAATATGTTGAAAACCAGATGGTTCAGAAAACCCATATGTAGTAATAGATTTATAAGCTATTACTCTCATCATCCAAATAAGATGAAAATGAAGCTTATAATTTTCTGAAGCAGATTATCTACAAGAAGATCTTCAATTGTTAAAAAATATTCTAATTGAAAACTCTTATCCGCCAGACATGCTACATAGGATGCTATTTTCTAATATTGGTAATATAAATAACTTAACACCATTTTTTGCTAAATCTGAAAACATTGTATCTAACAATCAGAACATCTATTATCATTCACTACCTTTTATACCATCATTACCACCTAAATTAATACAAACACTAAAGGTTATTGACAATATAAAAATAGCAACAAAGAACATCAAAACTATTTCATCTTTATATTCCAAAACTAAATATCCTATAGACAAATTTAAAAAAACGAATTTAGTATACAGCATTAGTTGTACTCAGTATGAGGCTGAATATGTTGGTGAGACCGGAAGAAATCTTTCAAATCGCATTATTTCTCACAAAAGTGATTGCAGAATTAAAAAACCATCTTGTGCTTTGGCAGAGCATGTAATCGATAAAGACCATATTATGGATTTTGATAACATTAAAATTTTATGTAGCGAAAGTAATAAATTTAAAAGGACTTTTTTGGAAATGGTTTGTATTAGCAAAAGTGATAATAATTTAAACAAAAGATCAGAAATTCAAAATCTAAGCAAAATTTATAATTCTATTCTTTCTTTATAATTTATATATAAAACTTGTAAAATGTCATATTTAATTCTCCATATATTTGTTACATTTTTCAGACATCTGTCAACGGTGATTTCAGCAATTTTTATTTACTAAACTAATTTTTATTTGGTAAATTTATTTGGTAAGTTAACAAAAATTGTTTTTTCTTTCTAGTTCAACCTTGTAAGATATTTTGTCTTTTTTAGCAGCTCTTGATAAAAATTGTAAACACAATTGAAAGCTCGAGATATAAAAAGATATATATATATATATATATATATATATATATATATATATATATATATATTATATTTTTTGATAGATTTAATCAATCAATGTTTTCAAAAGTGAAATTAAAAAAAAATATAAAATTAGTTAAATTGGGAATCTTCCGGCGTTCTGTGTTTCTGTGTTTTTGATGATATATTTAGTAGATTAATTTTTGATGTTTCTTTGCAATAATAACATTTTAATGCTACAGATCTTTTAAAGGTAAGATCATTTACTTAATTGTTTTTCATATTAGATGTATCGCTAATAACACTCTTTTAGATGAACTGATGATGCTTATTGAACAATGGGCGAAACGTCTTCAATAAATAGATAAAGTAGCACAACTCTTGTCTTTTTTATCTCCAAATTGGCCGAAAACATCCTATTCACTTACGAGTGCACATTTTTATATATATATATATATATATATATATATATATATATATATATATATATATATATATATATATATATATATATATATATATATATATATATTATATGTATATACACATAAAAGTATCTTTGTAATACTTTTAATTTGCTATATACATAGAAATTAACTTGGGTGTTCAGTGGCAGTGTTTCAAGAAATTCAATTAAACTCACCAAATCGTTTGAAGTATTGCATAAGTGCTTACCTGAAACAATAATGTTTATATGAGAAAGTAATAATGCAATTGTCTGCAGATAAAAAGTAAAATTTAATATTTGTGCAAAGTAATATATGTCTAAATTATTAATGTATAGTTAACTAAGTATTAAAATAAGATTGTTGATTCTCCAAAATAATTTTAAGATTTTCTGTTTTTTTTTTACTGAGAATAATATACTGATTATTTACACATGTTTTATTATAATTTCGACTTTAAGTTTAAGTTTCGATTTTATACTTAAAAACGAATAAACTAATCATAAATACTACTGAATTTCCTGGCAATTGGCAGTAAACAAATTCTTTTTTTACCTTATGTGAAATTTTAATGTTAGCTATCTCGCTTGTAGTGACATTATTTTAACAATATTATTTGTATTTTCACAACGATATTTTAAATGAAAAAAAAACTCCAATACGATTAAAATAAATTATTTTAACGTAAATAATTGTGGTTTAATCTTAAAAAAATATAGTAGTCTTATTATGATGAATATTTATTAATATGGCATTTTCTCGACAGCAATAAAAAAGATGAGTTTATTAAGAATTATCTATAATAATGAAAACAGTTAAAGGAAAAATAGTGATAGGCGATTTTAATAAAAGATTAGGAGGGAAGAATAGACCGTTTAAAAATGTTATTGGAAAATAGGGAGAAGAAAAAATTCGGAACAAGAACGAAAGAATATTTTTGAATATTGTCAGTCACAACTACTTTATGAGCATAAAAAACACATTTTATAAACATAAGAAAGTTCAAGTAGAGTAAAGCAAAGTAGGGAGAAAAAATCCATAAAAACACGTTAATACAAAGACTGTAGGATCTGCGTGTAGGTAAGTAGAAAAGTTCTACACTGTGACTACTAGTTCATAGAGTGTATGTGCATTATACCTACATCGGTTGATAACTTTTGGCACGAATTGGTTTCATTTGAAAACAAATTTTTACATATCAATATGTTAGCATAGATAGCATAAATTTCATAAAAATATCATAATGTTAAGTTTGGCTTGAATTTTAAAATTGCTGTTTTATTTTTTTAGGTGTACAAAAAAATGCATGGAACAGTTTACTGAGGAAGAAAAAATGTGTTTTAACTAAACTGTTCGGCCGGACGTCGAAAAACGAGCAAGACACATATTTACAAGGACTCATGGAAGCAAAACCAATCCAAAGACATCTTGTAAGAAATGAAAGCAAGCAAGAAAGAAAATCAAACTTTTCATACTTTGTTTTAAAAGGATCAATTAAAATTCTATCTTTGATAGAATTTCTGTATGAAAACAGGCATTTATAAGTATTCATGCCATATCTCACTGACAATTTCAGCGCCTGAACACCCTACTTTTGGCAGGTAAATCACCAAACGATCTTAGAGGCAGATATAATAACAGACCTCGTACAATATGCGATGAATGGACTGAGAAAATTAAAGAGCACATTCAGACGTTTTCGGTCAAAGTTTCACATTATTCCTCCAAAACCATTCGATATTTAAATGCATCTTTGAATGTAAAGAAAATGCATAGCCTTTTTGTCGAAAAATATACAGAGTTGGAAAACTTAGTTAAATATGAAATTTATTTAACCCTTTCGTAACGGGAAACTGATATATCCGCGAAATCATAACGAGTACGATACCCGGGAGACGTATAAGTCCGCAGGGACAGAGGATGCACTTCGAGATGGAAAACGTATTAATCAGCGCATGGATAACTTGACTGATCATTCACGTAACAGAGCACCAGCAAAATATCAATAGTGGGGATCGCAATCATCTAACCGATTGCAATCGATTCTTACTAGCTCCGATACAGGTCGATACTATGGTTCTTTCCACGTTAGGAAAATACCATTGCGGAGATAGGGTCATGTCTTTCTTATGGACGATAAAAGCGCAGCGATGCCACGATGAACACAAGCACGATTCAGGGTTGTATAATTTGTATTTTAGTTTTCACAGACATAAATTAAATAATTGTTTTTTAACGTAATTGACCAAAAGTGTCCATTCGAAACAAGAGATGAAAAGTAGGGAAAATGATTTTAATTCAATAAATAGTATTTACAAAAGATAATTTTATTTTATCTTATTTTAATTATAGTAACGACAGTTTATTTGTTTTTCGGTAGGAATATCATATACCATGAATCATAGAAATCAGTAGAAAATATTGCTTAGTTAAATCATGCACTTTGCCGGCTATTAAAGATTTAAAAGCAAATAAACGGACCGCTTGGAATGTCGCTATGTCAGCGATTTTATGTCGTTCTCTGAGACTGCATAATGATAACAAGGTTTTGTGGTTCTTCAGTTGTTATTCTGACTTTACAGTTAAATGTTAATTGAAAATGGAAATTCGAAAAATATATCGACAATCTAGTAAACCGCAGGCCTGAGAGTTTTGGCAACACTGATCTCCATTAGCCTAATGTTATTTTCTTAACATGAAACGCTTTATAGTTGATTTTGCGTCAGTGAAGTCATAACTTTGTAGGCATACGCATTGTCTTTGCACGTTTTTTCACAATATGTTTTGTAAAAAGGGTTTATCTGAAGAAGAATTATTAGACCTTGCTTTTAACAGTGATTCAGACGAAAACTTTGATGCTGAATCACAGAAGAGTGTGAGAAGACATGCAGCGATAGTGAGAAAAACCATGACAGTTCATAAAGTGACACCGAACTCGTTGTTCCTGATATTCCATAACCCAAAAGACGCAAAACAAAACAAAAAGAATTGGATCTTTTCGAGTGGCAAGAAAAAAATATTGCTCCTACAATACATAATTTTTCAATTTTTTCTGGATGTTGTATTGAAGTATTGTCGGACGCTTCATCTGTCCTACAAGTGTTTGAAGCCTTTTTACACAAAAGATAATGAAAAGGGTCGTTGAACAAACCAATATATTCGGTGATAATGCCAATTCTGGAATCCTTGGCCCTTCTCACATGAAAAACTGGCAAAACACAGATATTGATGAGTTGTATGTTTTTATTGCCGTATCTTTGCTCATGCTACAACTAAAAAAGCAGAGACTGCGTGATTATTGGACCAAAGATGCTTTATTAGAAACACCAACATTTCAACAGTGTATGCCACGAGATAGATATTTTCAGCTATTGAGAAATATCCACTTTTCGGATAACAACAACTGTAACTTAAATGACCGTCTTGTGAAAATTAGAAGCATAAGTGACTACTTTAGGAATATTTTCAAGAAAAACTTCTATCGATTTGAAAATATGTCCATAGATGAAAGCCTTATGTTATTCAAAGAATGTATCTCGTTTCGCCAATATCTTCCGAAAAAAAACGCACTGTTTTGGAATTAAGTTTTTAGTTGCCGTTGATTGTGAAACCGGTTATATATTTCATAATTTCATAATATATACCGGGCGGATACAGATATAACTCAGTATTCTGAGAATCTTGGTATATCTGGAAACATCGTTGTGACACTGACCGAGCCATATTGGAAGAATGGCCACAAAATTTACATGAACAACTGGTACAGCAGTCCATTACTGGCTGAAGCTTTATTGAAAAAAAAGACTAATTGTTGAGAAACTGTAAAGCAGAATCGAAAACATATGCCAAAATTTAAAAATAATCTGGAAAAAGGTTCTATACAATACTTTTCTACTGACAAATCTTTGGCACTCAAATGAAAACAAAAAAGCCGTTGTAATGTTGACAACCATGCATGAAGCTAATATATCTAAAACCAAAAAGTTGAAAAACCTGAATGTATTATCGCGTACAATATGAATATGAGTGGAGTCGACAGAACAGACATGCTCCTAAGTTCTACTGAAACCGTAAGGAAAAACGTGAAATGGTACATAAAGGTCTTTTTTCATATACTTGACCTGGTTGTACTAAAGAACTAAAGTACTAAGAACGATAAAAGTACGCAAGACTGCATACCTTGGACAAATACTATGAAATAATAAATATAGTCTTCTGCAGGTCATCATGCAGGGTAGAAAAAGGGAATAGGTAGAAAGAGGAAGTCATGGCTGCGAAATATTCGAGACTGGACAAACATGACTGTAGACGAATTATTCCACGTTGCAAAAGACAGAGAAGATTTTAAAAAAGTGGTCGCCAACCTCCGTTAATGGGGACGGCATAGGAAGAAGAAGAAGGTTGTACTAAATTCAGATGCTATTTACAAAGTCAAAACTATGAAAAACATTCCTTTATTGGATTTCCAGAGGGACTTGGTGAAACAAATTTTACAAAAATATAAACAAAGCACTCCTCGACTGTCACGAAGTAATAGACCGAATGCTGGTGATCATCCATTACGGTTTGTAGAAAGACATTTTCCTACGCTATATCCGTTACGAGAAAACAGGCGACATCTGTCAAAAAGATGTGTCGTTTGTGCCAAACGCAAAATTAGAAAAGACACAAGGTACTTGTGTCAAAAGTGTAATGTGCCTTTGTATGTAGTAAGTTGTTTTGAACGATATCATACAATTTTAAAATTTTGACTTTTGTTTTGTTGAATTTGTTTCAAAATTAGAATTAATGTTTTTTTGTGCACATTTTTGTGGTTATTTTGCTTCTTTATGAATTTTTAATTCAAATAAAAATGATTTTTTTAGTAACTAACTTGTTTCTTTATCTAATAACGCCAATACGAACAGAAAAATAAATAAAAATGAATATATGTAATTACCACCATAATTACTGATTGTGACCGGGAAGCGGATTAATCAGCAACTCTTGACTTTGCCCGTACTGGGAAACTACTAAGTTTCACCTGATGCCGGTTCCAAAGGGTTAAAATACTTTAACAAAAACTATAATCCTAAGTTTGGGAGACCACACATTGGTTCAGATGTATGTTCGGAGTGTGAAAGACATGGAACGAGACATGTTAAGATGTTAATCTTAACGATAACGAAAAGAAAGAAGTTGCAGCGGAACTAATGGTTTACAAAAGGCGGTGGAGAAGAAGTTTTATAATAAAATTAGAGACGTACAAACCCTGTGCACTGAAAGACCAAAAGTGATGAGATTAGCTTTTGATTATATGCAGAACATGCCACTGCCGCACATTCTAGTCCAGGAAATGTTTTATTTTAGGCAGCTCAAGGCATTCGCATTCCAAATACACAACTTAAAGAGAATACCGGTCATTTATCTCATTCCTATATTCATTCTGCATTCGCTTTAATTTATTTATTCTCTCTTCCAAATATCCTGCTTGTACTCTTCTTAACCTCTTACACTCCCTTCTTAATCTTATGCAATTTGTCCTCAGATTTTTAAGCTGCTAGTTCCACCAGTATGGTTGTTTTCTTTCATACCTTTCTCTTTAGATTAATATCCCTATTTTTACGTTTCTGTGTTTTCCTAGCTATTTCAAAACTCACATACTTGTGTAAGCTAAGCGATTCTTCTTCCAAAATAGTCCAGCGTACGACCCTATTTAGAAATATCGTTGAAACCAGTGTGATGTCCAGAAAGGATTCACTATTACCTGTCACGAATGTAGGCACCCTACCGTAATTTAACACAGTAAGCCCCATGGCGTGGATCCTTTCTGATAGGTATATCCCTCTCCCATCTTGCACTCGAGGATTCCATGGACGATTATTCGCATTCAGGTCACCAGCTATGACCCGGTACTGGCCCCATCCTAGCCTCTTGCATAATCGAGTCAATGTACTCTTTATATACTCGAGTGGGATGTTTGGTGAAACATAGCAATTATACACTACCAGGTTTCCGACATATACCTTAACATAACCATGCTTAACGGAGTGTCTGGTAATGCCAGCTCCTCGATTCAACATGTATAGATATTTATTATATAATATATTATATATATATATATATATAATAGATATATATTATATATATATATATATATATATGTTATATATATATATATATATATATATATATATATATATATATATATATATATATATATATATATATATATATATATATATATATATATATATATATATATATATAAGGTACCTTAGTACCTTAATATTTGGTTGTCTCTTCAAATGCTACATTTGATTTTGATTTATTTAAATTTTTACCTCTATTGGTCCAATAGACCATATGTTTCGTATTAGCAATAAAAGTACTATGTTTCGGGTTAAGGGTTAAGGTAAGTCCACGATTTCTGGTATTTTTCAGAGACACATTTAAGTTTAATGACGCGATGTTTTATAATTAGATTATATAAACCTATATTTAATTATTTTATAATTAATGTTTATTTATTACATTTTGGAGGCGTCGAAACGCTCGTCTATACTATCTCTACATTCAACTTTTGTATAATGCTTGTACTATATAATAACGGTTGCGAGAAGTTTTTTTTTTAACTAATAACACTCAAATAAACATAAAAAGTGATGAAATAGTACGGAATGGGACATCGCGACAGATTAGAAGGCGGTAAAATTATCACCGATAAAACGTAACTTATTGTAGCAAGCAATTTTACTCGTAAATAAATCATTAACGTGAATTTACGATAATTTCACGTACCTAAACAAGTCCTCTATGTATTTGATTTGAGCGTTTGGTGACATACTAAGGTGGTTTCCTACCGCGGAAGAGTTAAGCGCATTTTTCTCAAATTGCCATCAGAGTAGGTTGACACTCTTGCATACTGTCATCGAATGCCATAGTCTGTGGACTAGTATGCATTTCGATGCGCATCGCCCCGCCTCGAATTTTTCCATTGGCTCTTGACCTGGAAATCCCTATTTATCGCTCGTACAGCGCATATAAATATTGGCGATTTTCAGGTCAGCCAGGTCAGTCCCTCACGGGCTCTCCGAGAGCTTAGTGCTCTCGAGGCTCTGCTTCCTGCATTTATTTACCATACTCTGTGGCTGAGAATTGTTTCAACTTAACTTGGTGTTTTATTTCGACGAAGAAATTGTCATGTAAGAAATATCTTGCCTTTTTCAAGGCAAGACACCGAAGATAAATATTTCCCAAGTCCATAACCCGAAAATGGACTTAAGTAGGGGAGCTCTCGACAGTATATTCGAAGCCCTCTACAGAGCACCCGGAGACAACAGAAGGTGGTTAGACCCTTATTTGTTCCCCCGAGGTGACAATACTATTGTCCACATTATAGTCCTATTGGAAAAATTGGGTCGGTAATATTATGTTACACGCAAAAGCAAGTTTACTTCAGATATTGTTTACTTTTTGTATCATAATTCGACCCACCCTTGTAAAAATCTGTAAAAAATAGTTTTTCAGATTAATAGGTTTTACAAAATTTAACTTTATAATATTTTATAAAGGTTTTACAAAGATTACAAAATGCATTTTATATAAAGTAAAAGTAATAGTTTAAAGGTACCTATGACAAATTCTAGCGAAACTTATAATTACTTTTTTAATATATGTTTTAACATTTCTGAGGGAAGAACAAAATTCCAGATAAAGTTTTTTTTGCCAAAAATTATTTTTCTCAAATACTTTTCGTTTTGAATATTATTGTACTTTTCTTTTAAACTTTAAATTTATAAAATTTCTTATACTTCGAGGAATATTACTATTATTGAGCTTTGAAAACGCTTAAGGAAGTGGATCAGTAAACAGTCTTTTATCAAACTGATAAACATCCTTTACAACGTAATCCACATGTCTTCATCCTAACCACATTTGACATACAGTTTCAAGAAATGAGAAATGTAAGAATGTATTCTTGTATATTAATATACTTTTGAGCTCGTGTGTTGATACCTCCACTTTAAAGCATTCTCCCAGCAAAGAAAATTGTCGCAAGTAGCGTCGCATTCCACATCACCCTGCACCGTCGGCAAAATACTCCGTCGCTGGGCTCTAACCCTTATTCAGAGAGATTATTTTACAGTGAAGGAATTTTCATTACGTTTGTAAACGTAATATTACTATCCAAATGTAGCTAGGGCAGGCACGAAGATTATGTAGATAACCGCAGTGAGAGCGTTAAAAATCTCTTCACATCGCGTAGCTTCCTCAAACATTCTCGGATATCTTTTAGTTACACAAAACGGGATGGCGAAATGAATTGTTTGACAATTGGATTTCGGGGATGGCGAAAGGCAAATAGCTTGTTCCGAGAAATATATTTCTTATGGGGGATAATTCAGAATCTGTTGAATATAATTTCGCACTCCTATCTAGTTATCTTATTTAAAGTAAATCATAAAATAAACTTTCAATAGTTTTCAAGAAATTATATGGTACGCTAATATATTATATATATATATATATATATATATATATATATATATATATATATTATATATGTATATGTATATGTACATATATATATATATATATATATATATATATATATATATATATAACTAATATATATATATATATATATATATATATATATATATATATATATATATATATATATATATATATATTATATTTCCGTAATTTTTAGCATTGAAGCAAAAGAAGTATGTTATTGAAATCGAATATAAACGCACTCGGTGTATTTTGTAAACATAATCAAGGGAAAATCGAAGAGCCGTCTATGACTTACATATTTCTTACCAGAGACAGGAACTACAATAACAACTATAAATATGAATTACTTGTTCGCTGTAGATAAAATGTAGTATGCAACTCGTTACGGTTTTTACAAGTGTGTCATTCTCAAATCGTTAAACATCAAATATGTCCATCATTCTTGTGTCATATCTCCAGCGTCGATGTAGCTTTGTTCTGACATTAGCTACGGCAAAGAAGAAGAATTGACAGTTGACAGAGTAAGAAGAATTAAGTGTCCGATAGTTAACAAATAATTTCGGTCCTGGCTAATGTTTATGCTCGGCCAGTAATACAGATTCAACGCTTACTGATAGTGACGTCACACTATCTCGCCCAAGTGCCGCATTATAGTCCATTAATAACGAAGCTAGTGACGTAAAGTTGTAACCAATAAACAAAATGTGCTTTCCCGTTTACTCCATGTCCAAGTCGATGGTAATTTAGAGGGTATTTTATTTATCAATAGAAACAGACATACTAACATATATAGAACAAAAAAGACTAAAAGTGGTATGGACATGTAAGAAGAGCTAGCGACAGCAGATGGATAAAGAGAATAACCGAATGGAGCCCCATAGGAAGGAGGAAAAGAGGACGACCCCGAAAATCCTGGAGGAACGAAGTAGACGACGCCATGAGTAAGAGAGGACTAAACGATGGAGAATGGAACAACAGAGAGAGATGGAAACGGTTAAGCAAGGGAAGGCAGTGAATACTGTAGAATCCCTAAATATATATATATATATATATATATATATATATATATATATATATATATATATATATATATATATTTTAAACTTTCAGCAACATTTTATACGGCTATGAGGTATGGCCACTGAAAGAAAGAACACTGTCAACGCTGAAAGCGACGGAAATGGATTTTTGGAGAAGAGCCGCAGGAAGATCTAGAAGAGAAAGGATTACCAACGAACGCATTAGAGAAATAATGGGAATCAAACGAACAATCACAGATGACCTAACAACAAAACACTTTATCTCGTTCGGACACATACAAAGAATGGACGAACAACGAATGCCAAAAGAAATACTAAAGTGGCAACCAGAAGAAAAGAGAAAACGAGGTAGACCGAGAAAAAGTTGGAGCGAAGGAATAAATAAAGAACTGAGAGAGAGGGCCATAGAAGAAGATCTATGGAACAACCGGTCCAAGTGGCGATTGGAAGTCGGAAAACGGCGGAAAACGTTATAAACCGACAAGTAGTAGTAGTAGTAGTATTTTAAACTTTCCTTTGAACGACTGTAATATACAGTGGTCGCTCGATCTTCCTTATCAACGCGGTCTCTTTTTACGGCAAATTTTTTTTTACTGGTTTTCTGCGGTTTTCAAGCATACATTGGTCTTTTATTTTTAGCTGGAGTTATTAGTCTCAGACTGAATCAACTAAAAGTTTGTGGAACGGTTGTTCTGATAAACTTAACCCTGATGAAAATGTTACCGTCGATGGGCAATTGGTTGCGTTTAGATGCCGCTGTCCCTTCAAACAGTACATTCCAATCAAATCAGCGAAATATGGTATAAAAATTTGGAACTGATGTGACAGTAAAACTTTTTTGCTCTAAAATTGCAGATGTAGACAGAAAAGGAAGCATGTGCAGCGCCAAAACAAAATAAGGGAATGTGTGTGGTGTGCGACGTAATTCGTGATTTCTTGTATGGCAGTTACGTCTATTTTGTATCTGTCTAGTTCATTTAGGAGATTTTGGAGAGCTCTCAACTTAATCTATATAAGGTTCGAATATTCTATGTCGCAACCCTCAAATCGTGTTTCTTTTTCGCGCACTGTCGTCGTCGTTTGATCAGGCCGGCTTTTCTTCCTTGAACGTTCATAACTCATAGTTTTTCTAGGAGAAGGTAGTTAACCTTCAGCCCAACCCCCTATTCGTCGGAGGACCAAGACTCCCTTCTTCGTCAACCCTGACCCCACCTTTTACTGGGGGTTGGTTATACATTATCCAGTGGGGTTGCTCAGGTTACCGGTGTGTACCGCCTTGGAGGTGAAGATAGGAATTGAGTAGGATAGGCTAAGTGATGCCAATAGGATACGGCATCATGTATTGCACCTCACTACCCCTTTACACACCTGTACATGCATTTACAAGCAACAGACAGAAACGTTAAGATCACTAAGTGTCAGGATAAATAATCATGGAAGATATAATAAGAACATAGACTTCAAAGCACCAATATTCATGAAAGAAACAGACTTAAAAAAGAAAAATTTTAAAAAGCAGCTCTTATCCTATTTAACACATTTGGTTCCACTTTAGTCGTCTAAGTAAAAAAGTAGTACTCCACGTATATATATTAGGAAGTGTTTTACTAGATTTTCCCAAATTATACCCTAGGTGGCGCTCTTCTTAATAATTTTGCCGCAGTAATTATAAGCTAACCTCCATATTTCTGTTGGATCATTGAAGTGTTTGTTATTTTGTGATTTTGATACTATTTATCATTTTTTTGCCTTATATTGTTGTAAGGGTAAGTACTGGTAATGTTAATTTATTCAGTATAAGATTTTCTTTATTATTGTTTTATTTATGTTACCAAATAGACCTGTACTCATCTAAGTACAGTGGGTTTGTATGAGATCAAAATGATTATTTGGTTTTTTATTATTTCAGGTTCAATCTTGGTATTGGTAAGGATTTTCAAGAATTGCCGCCTAGAAGTCCCATTGGGTTTTATGGAAAACGTTATAGAACTCTTGCTTTACCTGCAAATGACCTAGCGAGTTCCACTTATAAAGATGTATCGGTGGTTCCTCCTGAGACTGACTATCAAACTGACAATGAGGATATAGAATGACGTTCGCGGAGAAATAGAGGTTCATTACGTGAGTGGTGACTCTGATAACGACGAAGAAGACAATCTTCCTCTTGCCATTAGAAGAGAAAATTTACTGAAGAGTCAAAATAAAAGCTAATTTCTTGCAGAAATAAAAATTAAATATTTAACTGAGACCCACCGAATTAAGATTTGAATGACGATCGGTTAGGGGGAGAATTGTAGAAGTCAAGTTGAAGTAGCAAACTGATTTAATCAAAGGTATCCTTAGTTGCCTAATATTGCACAGGTACTGTGTCTAAAATTTATGCACAATTAAGAGAACTTGGACATGTCACACCATTAAATAGAAAACCAAACTTCATTGAAGATGAGGTGAAAGTGGATATTTTGTTAAGTGTTGCAGAGAATCCAAAGTCAAGTTCAAGTCAAATTGCACGTCAAAATAATGTGAGTCACACAACTGTCCTAAGGTGTCACCATGAGGAAAAACTTCATCCATATAAATTAACTTTTGTGCAGGATCTAACAGAAGACGATTCAAATCGTAGAATGGATTTCTGCGAAAGAATGATGGATAAAATTAACACAAATGAAATAGCTCTTGACACAATTCTTTTTTCTGATGAATCAATATTTGGATTGAACGGAGAGGTAAACCGACAAAACTGTAGATATTGGTCAGCGGAGAATCATCATTTGATGCGTGAGACACACACTCAGTATCCTCAAAAGTTGAATGTTTGGGCAGGTATTATAGGAGATCATATTATTGGTTCTATATTTGTAGCGAATTTGACAGCGGAAAATATTTAAGCATGCTAAGAGACGATGTTCTTCCTCAGTTGGCTGACTTATATCCCAATCCAATAAATACGACCCTACCGCATGAAACTCTCTGATTCAAGCAGGACAGTGCAACACCCCATTATGCTTTAATGGTGAGAAATTACTTGAATGAAATCTTCTTTAATAAGTGAATTGGACGAAGGGGTACTATTGAGTGGCCAGCTAGGTCACCAGATCTTACGCCATTGGATTTTTCTGTGGGGTTATCTTAAGAACAAAGTATATGCAACACAACCAACTAGCATTGAAGACCTCAAAGAAAGGATACTAGAGAAATACGGAATATATTTTACCTGAAACTTTAAACAAAGTTCGGGACGAGTTTTATAGGATATATGTTATTGCCAACAACAAGGTGGAGAACATTTTAAGCATTTATTTTAATGTAATCCAATCAATTACCTCGGGTATTCTATGAATTAATTGTTTTGAAGAAAATTATACTTAATTTCAAAAATTTCACCGTGTATTATTTATAATAGACCCTATATGATATAGTTCGTTAAGACCAGGTTGTTAAGGAGCTTTTAAAAACATAAAAGTATACAGGGTATTTCATTTAAAATACAGATTATGGACTATGCCAGACTTGCGTGGATCAGACTGTATATTCAAATTTATGTTAAAAAAGCGCACATTTAAATTTAAAACTTAAGGTATCTTAATGTTTTTAAGAAACATTAAACTTGTTAAAATAAGGACAGAAACAATTTTATTCCATAAGCGGTTTTCACACTGTATATTCAACACACAATACACAAACATATAATCTACTTAAATACACCTCACATAAACATAACACAAAAAATCACAAAAAGTCGGAATTTAATATTTCGAGGGTAGAAACACCACCCTCACATTTTTTAACCAAAAGCATGTTATTGCCTACAAGATCGAGACCAACTTGGTCTACCAACAATTTTTAAAAGATCTAACCTAGTAATAACTTATTGGTTATATATTTTGGCAGAATTTTTGAAAATAATATTTTTTTGAAAACTATTTCCCGAGTAGATATCAAAATGTCAAACATTAGTTAAAAATGTAATTTTCATTACAAACAATTGTGGTTTAATCGGGTATATACATAATATTTAAAACAAATAGAATATTTAACTGTAATTCTAGATAATACGAAAGTCCGAACGAAATATCGAACGGGTAAGGGCGGTAATAACCTGGTTAGGAAACGTCACATACACTAATCGGAAAACCACTAAAACAGTCCATTGACTCCGGCAAATGGTTTGTGATTAACGCTGTAAACGCACAGATAGGCCATTCTGACATTTCGATATTAAAACAGCCACATATACGAACATAAAAACCTTCTTTATAGCTACGAGAACTGTTTTGATTATTTTAAACAATAATATTAACCGTAATAATATCAATAATAATACATTAAAAGTTTATATGATTTTCTTACAAGTTTTATTTTATTTTAAATAATAATTTAAAATACGCAATAAGTTTTTCGAGAATAAGAAATCTAATTCTTGAGTAGGGATATCTTCAAATCAGTTAAATTTATTAATTCTGAAACATAAATAAAATAAAATAAAAATGTTGAAAGCTTCCCGTCTAGCTACTTTTTTATTTGTTTTGAATATTAATAATATTAATAGTCTACTAACAAAGTTTACTTATCTTATAGTTAAGGCTAGTTTATTAAAAAAAAGTTTATTTTACTACTCTATATTTTAATAACAAGATAATTTGTCAATAAAATCCAGATTAAAACCAGTTTTCTTTTATGTCTTCTAATTCTCGATTTTTTGTAAAAATTCCTATTTTACAAAATGTTTGTTTTTTATTTAAATTTAAGACGTAACGACCTATGTGGCCATTAGCGCCGCTCGGTCTTACAGTTTTTTCGCATTTTTGGATACATATCGACACCGGATATGAATAATATTCTACAATAACTCTTAAGAGCTTAGGCGCAAAATTTCGGGCCAATGCTTTTTAAATACAATCATTTTCTTCGAATCCTGAAAAAAATTACAACATATTTTTGAAAAATTTAAACGCAGAATGAAAGATTACATTATTACCGGGGGCCGAAAGTCCCTTAGAATAAACAAAAAGTTTTTTTGAATGAGATATTTGAAATTAAAAATCATGCTAAATTTTCTCTTTTTTTTTTTTCACCCCTATAACTTATTAAAATAAAAATTATAGAAAATTTCAGGGACTTTCGGCCCTCAGTAATAATGTATTCTTTCATTCTGCGTGTAAATTTTTCAAAAATACTTATTAGTTCGATGAGAGCGATTTAAAAAAATTTCCAAAACACTTTATTTTCTTTACTTCGTCAGTTATAATTTTGTTATCTTTTTCTTAATCCATATTAGGAAGACCCTAGAAGACCGTAAAATACTTGGGAATCATACTAGACGACAAAATGGCTTCAGACACCACAAGAAGCATGTCGGAAGGCGGAAGAGAGGACCTCTGCCCTTAATAAGATAATGCCGAATATAGGAGGCCCCGGGTCACACAAAAGATTAGTTATACTACAGTTAATCATGTCCATCTTACTGTATGGGGCTCCAGTGTGGCATGAGATCCTAAACAAAGCAAAATATAAAGGCATGCTTCTTAGGACACACAGGAAACCATTGATCAGGGTATGCAGCGCGTACAGAACCGTATCAACCATTGCCTTACAAGTAGTGGCCGGTGCTGTGCCGGTGCATATCCTGGCTAATGAAAGAGTTTGGATGCACCAAAGGGGCAATGGAGCTTTAAGTTTAAGAACACAAGAAAGAAAAAGGAGTTTGGAGATCTGGCAGGACCAATGGTCAAGGGAAACAGACAAGGCTGCCGGGACGAGGGCCCTTATCCCAGATGTAGCAAGGTGGTATGAGTGTAAACACAGATGTGTCAACTACTACTTCGCCCAATTTATGACGGGACATGGATCTTTCCGGTCTTATAGATATAGAATAAAGAAGACCGAGGACGATCTGTGTCCCGAGTGTGGAGTGGTGGATGACGCGCATCATGTGGTATTCGTATGCCCTGCATACAATGTGAGGCGAACCTTGCTGCAGCTGGGCCTGGGGTCACCTCTAGGTGAGCCACATGAACTAATGAATAAAGCAATTGAAAACAAAAGAATCTTTGACTTGATTTATTGGTTTTGTGACAGAAACCATAAAACACAAGGAAGAGAAAGAGAGGAGATGGCAACAAAGGTGAACTGTTTATTTTAATGTGTCGTATCTGTCGGCGTCAGTGGGGTGAGCCACTATTCAGCATTCACTACTGATGCCGAAATCTTAAATGAATTTACACAATTTACATACGTGTTGTTTTGTTTTGTTTTGGCTTTCCTTGTATCTAGTGTACGCTGTGGGTCTACTTTTGGAGCAGCCTCTTACTAAGTAATGGGCTAGTGTAGATGAAGAAATGAATGTACCACCCCCGGGGGTGGAATATGAATGTCTGGAGTTGCTTGT